>NC_033797.1:10004722-10015542 GCF_001876935.1 Asparagus officinalis
GAAGGGCAAAAAAAAAAAAAAAAAATTATCAGTAGTCAGTTCGTAATTTGCATGCAGAGATGTGAGGATTGCACATGATTTCACTGTGATTTAGATTCAATAAAGTCGTCTGTCTTCTTTTTTTTATTGATATATTTAAATTTTTTATCCATCTTAGATTGACCTGTTAGTAGAAAGCACTGGGCCAAATAAAAACTTACACCAAATTTTAGGCATTAGGATTTTAGAACTTTGCTTTTTGAATGATTTTGGGTTTGAGGATCCTCTTGTTAATGGACCGTAACCACCTGTAGTTCTATTTGAACTTGATCTACATATTCTAAAACCTCAACACACCAAGTTTGGGGTGAATCCGTCGTCGTTTGACCCTCCATCGAGCCATGTGAAAAGTTCTGTTCATTCAAAACCGTTAAAATTGATACGAGTGGATGAATGGTCAAACGACGACGGTTTCACCCCAAACTTGGTGTGTTGGGGTTTTAGAATATGTAGATCAAGTTCAACGGAGCGGATTATCCACAATGTCACTCAATCATGTGATTTTAGTGGCGTCAAGGAGGAAATCCCCTCCTATGACAAGGATACTCATTAATCTCTATATATATATAGGGAGAGGTTCTAATAAAAACCTCCTTAGCCTAAAAATTAAACACCTCCTTCATCCATTGGATCTAGATGAATCCAATAGCTGGGATTCAGTCAACAGACACATACATTAATTACCTCATTAATTACCTCAACGCAGTGAATCCAGATTCACTACCTCAATGTATCTCGAATCATTCTAATAAAAACCTCCTTAGCCTAAAAACTAAAAACCTATTTATTGCACTAAATGCTATTAAAGAGTGCAATAAATGCCATTACAATGAGAGCCTTTTTTGGTAATGAGTGCCTTAAACTGACGGTCTTCTGGTGGTACAATACGCTTCTCATAATCTGGAATAGGAAAGATGATTGGTTCATAACTTGTCCTGAAAATGCTTTAACAGTCATAAACCAATCACAGTATTGATAAATATCTCGTCCAATCTAAGTAATTGCAGCACAAACGTGCTTACAAGGAATGTGTGTGATATCCCAAGACCTGCATGAACATGTCGAATTCTTTAAATCTACATGGTAAGTTTTATTAGATTCAATATCCACAATATCTTCTTTGAATATTTAATATGTAAGTAGTTTCTATGATAAATATTATCACTCAACACTATCTCCACTTCTAGACATAAGTATCCAGACCATTTCGCTGCCATGAGCCTTCTATCATACATGCGCTCTATGATTTTCTTTCGTATCGTCTCAACCAAATATAAGATTCGTAACATTCATGTCTTTTTTATCTAACTATTGAAGGACTCTGCAACGTTCAAAGTAACATAGCCATATCTGTAAATCACATGAAAAAACTCATAAGTTTGACATATGAACTGTAACATTAACAACTAAGCTGTAAACTTATTAACTAAGCTATAATCTTAACAACCCATTTGTAATCTTAACAACTAAACATTGACCTTAACAACTCATCTGTAACTTTAACAACCAATATGTAACATTGACAACCACTATATAAACTTAACAAATAAACTGTAACCTTAACAACTAAATCCTAACCTTAACAACCCATTTGTAAACTTAACAACCACTCTGTAAAGATAACGACTATTCTATAAATTTAACAATCAATCTTTATACTTAACAATAGAATTATAACCTTAACAACTAACTTGTAACATTAACAACTAAAGTAGAAATAATAGTATCATACATTATACAAGGGAAATAAGCGTTTGATCATCTCTATTGGGAGTAATTCATTGCAGTAACATAAGCCATTGCATCTATCAAGGCCAATTCTTTTATGTAATCATCTCAATCGGCAATTGCGAACTTATATAAGCCACAGTTTGTAATAAATCACCCAATATTTGAGTGACTCTTGCTTTGTAACCTAACTCCTACATATTTTTTTAAATTTTTTGTCTAGATGTAGAACACACCTAGAATTGAATGTATTTGGAAAGAATTCTTCGGCTGCTACCCTAATACCCTTGTCGGCATCAGAATTCATGACCCGTTGATGTAGAGGATTGTAAGGATTTTCCCTATCATATAGTATGGACCATACTCCTTGTAAGAACCATTTTCAATTCTCCTCGTTATTTTAGTCGCACACAATAAGCAAGAGAAAATATTCCTTGGTTATCATCATATCCCGTGGCACTAAGTAATATACTTTTGTAGCGGTCTTTAAGAAATGTTCCATCTAAAAATAATAGAGGTCTACATCTAACAATGAACCCTTCAAGACAAGCATTATAACTTATGAACAAACACTGCTTCCTAGATTATTGGCAAGAACCATATACTAGAGAATATGGGGTTGTTCCGGTTAGCGTATGTACAGTGGTACGATAAGCCCACAGAGCTTCACCAAGTTTGTCGTCCCAGTCTCGCTTATTGACTTTTACAAGTTTTGTCAAAATCTTGATAATTGTCTTATTAAGTGCTTCAGCCAATCCGTTAGCGGTGGGATTATAAGCAGTTGACGAGACATCCTGAATTCCGAATTTACTGTAGAATTTGATGAACGTGTTACTGACGAATTGAGGACCATTGTCATGCACTATTCGTCTCGGGACACCATATCGATATATGATATGGTGTTTAATAAATTTGACAACATTGCTCGTTTTCACTTCTTTAAGTGGGACTGCTTCGGCTCATTTTGAGAAGTAATCGGTGATTACCAGAATGAAGCGATCACCTTTGACTGAAGGCGAGAAAATAGGACATACAATATCCATTCCTCATGTCTCGAATGGCCATGATGTCGCTGATGGGTGTAAATGCTCCGAAGGTTGGTGCATATAATTTACATGTATTTGACATGCATGATACTGTCGGGCATAGTCCACTGCGTCCTTCACCATGGTTGGCCAGTAATATCCCATCCTTCTGAGTCGATCGCAAAGTTTAGGACCTGGTTGGTGTGCACCACATGTTCCGTCATGTGCTTCTTTGAGTGCCTCTTTCGCTTCTCTATTAGATAGACAACAGAGTAATAGACCATCATACGAATATTGATACAATATTTGTGTTGTAGTGTTGTAGTAAAATCTCGGTGCTCTTCGCCGAACCGAATCCCTTTCTCTTACATCTTCAGGTAAAATACCGTGTAGGACGTAATCGATAATAGAAAAACGCCAATCTCGAGCTTCGAGTTTGACTCTTGTTAAGCATGCGCCTCTTTGACAATCATGTCGGAAATCGACACAATAAGGTCGTGAGTTCTCACTGTGACTAATTGTTCCGTCTCGGGAGGCTGAGCCAAAGACACGGCTAACGCCGCCAATGCGTCTGCATATGCATTTTGGAGACGTGGAATATACTCGATGAAGAATCCTTCGAACGAGTCTACCATTTCTACAGCCGCCTGGTAATATGGAATCAGATCCGGGCTTCTGACTTCATATTCTCCTCGAACTTGATTGATTATCAGCTGAGAATCACCAAAAGCTTCAAGGTATTCAACCCCCAGCTCTTTAGCAAAATGAAGTCCAATTATTAGTGCATTATATTCAGATACATTATTAGAGCATGGTTCGGTCAACGAATACGCTCTAGGCATTACGTGTTTTTCCCGGGGAAACCAAAACGACCCCCACTCCTGAGGAAATCTTAGAACATCCGGAAGCGTTTGCCACGTTGGTTGCCCAGGAAGCACCATCGAAGTATAATTGTCATACTTGTTGATGTGATGTGATATTAACTTCATGAGTTTCATCCGGCAAATCATTGTATAATTCTGCTGTATCCTTTGTAGGGTTTATCACCAAAAGATCGCAAATCGCTTGTCCTTTAACTGATTTTTGCTGTTTAAAATGTAAATCATATTCGGATAAGAGTAGGGCCCACCTGTCTAAACGCCAATTCATAGAGGCCGGCTGGGTCATGAATACTTTAATTGGGTCTACGTTGGAAATGACATAAATTGTCTGTCCAACTAAATAATGTCGTATTTTCTGGATCACGAATACCAGAGCGAGCATTTCTTTTCGATCATCGGATAGCGAGATTCAGCACCTACCAACATACGACTGAGATAATATACCGCTTGCTCATGATCGTTATCGTCGTCTTGTGCAAGCAATGCACTTAACGAATGGCTCGTCGCTTTGACATAAATCAAAAACGGTCTGTCCGACTTCGGTGCGATGAGGATGTGTGGATTCGCTAGATATGTTTTGATATCCTCGAACGCTTTTTGACATGTTTCATCCTAAATAAATGACACGCCCTTCTTTGTGAGTTTAGAGAACGACTGACATTTTCCCGAAAGGTTCGAGATGAACCGACGAATATAAGCCAATTGCCTTTGCAATCCTCTGAGTTCTTTAAGATTCCTCGGGGGCTGCAATTCATGTATTGCCTTCACCTTGTCAAGATCGATATGGATACCTTTTGTAGTGATGACAAATCTAAGAAATTTACCACTGGACATTCTAAGGAAGGACTTAGTGGGGTTCATCTTCAACTGATGATTCCTCATAAGATTGAACATCGTCTTTAAATCGTTAATGTGGTCGTTCTTGTCACAACTTTTAACAACCAGATCATCAACATAGCATTCGACGGTCTTCCGAAGGTATTCCTAAAAGATCTTCGTCATCGCTCGTTGGTATGTAGCGCCGGCGTTCTTTAGGCCAAAAGGCATGACCGTATAACAGAAAACGCCTAGGGGTGTTCTGAACGCAGTATGTTTTTCATCATCCGGATGCATCTTAATTTGGTTGTATCTCAAAAATCCGTCCATAAATGACATTCTCTCGAATCCGCATGTATTGTCAATGGTGACGTCTGTAATCGGTAGAGGAAAATCGTCTTTATGACAAGCGGTATTCAGATCTCTGAAGTCAATGCAGATTCTGATTTTTTTTATTCTTTTTGAGAACCGGGACAATATTTGCCAACCAATTGTTTTCAGCGAAAGTTGACTCCATTGTAGATTCCATTAAACTTTAATTTGTTTACAAGAAATTACAATGAAAATAAATGAAAATACAACTCTCGAGAAAATAACACAGAAATTGTTTATCAACTCCTGTTTTGTGGGACTTTGCCTATGCCGTGAGTGCTTTGGCTCGTTGACCACCGATTCAAAGATCGTGAGGGTGCTTAGAGATCTCTCCTTCGTTTATAGAAGTAAAGATTTGAAAACGAATATCTTATCGATGTAAGATATCCGTTCTTCCAAAGATCAAGTCTGAGCTTAGATCTCTAGGAATCACCGAATGATGCTTGTCAAAGGGTGAAAATTCTCTCTCTCTTCCTCAAAATCAACAAAAATTCAAGTCTCTTCTGCTCCAAAATGCTCTCTGTCTTTTATTTCGTGTGTAGGGAGGTATTTATAGGGGTCTCAGTGCACCACAGTTGAAACGGGGGCGAGATAACTGACCAAATGCTTTCTCTTTGACCGCTGCAGTCTACACTGCCGCGGCTATTGGCACGGCAGTATAGGCTGCCGCGGCCAAAGAGACGGTTATCAGCACGTTCCATCGTGCTTAAAACCGTTCTCCCACGACCTTTAACCACTTTTTTCGTGGTTTAACTGCTTGTCCACGTCAGCACACGTTCTATTTCTGATATGCTGCCACGTAGGCCTCAAAAAATCATCATATAACTGCCTTGTAACCACCACAGTACTCCTTTAATATAGCCGCGGCACCCTAGGTTGCAGCGCCTAAGCCGCGACACAACAGGCTGCCGCGCCTTAGCCGCGGCACTATGTGCTGTCGCGCCTTAGCCGCGGCACTATGTGCTGTCGCGCCTTAGCCGCGACGCCATGGGCTGCCGCGCCACCTTGTGTTGCCTGATGACATGTAGATTGTTCTCTCATATTGTTTTGAGTGGTATTTGGATGTCTGCAAGCATTTTTCGACGCCTACACCAATCAGGATGTTGTTCCTTTCTAACGAAGCCTGAATCAATTAATTTCTTGACTTCAGCTTCTATTGCCTCCATAATTTACGAACGAAACCGTCTTTGTTGTTGTTTGACAGGTTTAACATCCGGTTTAATATTAAGGCTATGCATTGCCACATTTGGATCCAATCCCAGCATATCTTCGTAATTCCAAGCGAAAACATCGATATACTCTCTAATAAGGGCGATCAACTCTTCCTTCTCATCTGATGGAAGGCTATCGCTAATAAATATGGGCTTTGGATTGATTTCATCACACATATTGACTTGGACCAATTTGTCTTCAATAGGAGGTTCCCTTTGTTCGAATCGATCTCCATATTGCATATTCAGATGATGAACCCAAGGGTCTTCCCAAGTGGGCAATTGATCATCTTCTTCTATTGTAGAAGCATCGACCGTGGTCTTATTCGACATTAACCCTTTGAACATTTCTCCAATGCTAGTGTCGGAATCCCAACTTGAAGCATTGGATGAATATTCATTCTTATTCGTCAGCTGGTTGATGACTTTCCAACAACATTCATCATCAGATGATGAAACATAGCCCAAACCTTTTCTGTGGCTATAATAATTATCAGGTTTTCCTTTCGGTACATAGGCAGGATGAGGTGGTACCCGAGTACCTTGACCGAAACGAAGACCTTCGCCTAGCTTGAGGTCGTATCCTTGCTTCTTCATGTAGTCATTTGCTTGTGAACTATATCTGAAGAAATGCTGTTCGGGTTCTTCATCATCAGTACTGGTTTTCAAGAAGAGATCGGAAGGCGGGGACGACTCTCCTTTACCAAAAAATATTTCTTTTTCACCCCCTGTCTTCGTAGGTAGGATTAAAGTCGTTCCGAAGGAATCCTGGATGCACTTCTTCGTCGTACAAGATGAACGAAGTGGCATGTGTATGCCAGGATTATCATATAATTCTTGCATTATATTATCAAGACAATGTGAGTACTCTAAATTATTATTTATTATTTCATCGGCAAGCTGCCAGTTACAACTTTCATCCGATGATTCACCATCGTCAAGATCGATTATAAAAGGTTCAATGTCATTTAATACAAAACATTCACTATAATCGAGCCCAGCTTCGGTATCAGCTTCTTCTCCGCTGTCCGTACCATAGGCCGATGGTTCAGTATCAGATTCAGCACCATAGAGAAGGGAGTTAGTAAACTAATTCTCTAACCCCTTAAATGGTTGCTTATCCGCGACCATCATCTTGACCTCGGTGTTAGTGTCAATATATTTCAGACACTGATGGAGGGTGGAGGGAACTATAACATTACTGTGAATCCAAGGGCGACCCAGCAGCAAGTTATAAGAAGTCTCTGTATCAATCACATAACAAGTGACTTCTGACTTCAAGTCTCCGAGTTGACACTTCACCCGGATTTTTCCCAATGGCCTAGATCCACTGGTGTTGAATCCGTAGATAACGGTTCTCGTGGAGGCTAATTTGTTGGCAGGAATTCTAAGGTGGTACATCAACCGAAGTGGCATGATACTAACAACGGAACCCGGATCAACTTGGATCCGGTTAACAACGCTTGAGCTAATATATTCGGTAAAGTATAAAGGCCTATCATGCTTCGAATTCTTCATTTGCATATCCTCTTTGGTAAAAGCAATGCAAGGAAATTTTGTGACCGCCAAGTTATAGTGTTGAACTGATGATTCCGGCTTTTCAGGGGCTGGCTTAATCTGGGTAAGAAATACCTCAGAATCGGCCAAAGCTTCTTGCAAAGCTTCCCTAGTATCTTTTAAAAAGCGCAGTAATTCGTACATCGTGATCCTTGCTGGGATATTGGCTAATTGGGTCATAACGTCAAAACGGTATGGAGCACCCGAACTTTCCGATTTATCTCTTCCAATCGGTCGATTGAAACGAAACTGCTTCGGAATTTGAACTTCCTTATGTTGGGGTTCTTTCTCCTTTTGTTTAGCTGCCTTTTGAGATTTTTTGGCCACCACGGGCGGAGTTGTAACTGCCCCCAGCTCTGTCAAGGTTTTAGAAGGTGCAGCTTTTATTACCCCCTGCTCAGCTAATTGCTCAGATGTGCTTGGGTAATTAAAACGGTATTCATTTCCACTCCTAGTAGCGAAAGATTCATGCTCCTCTTCAGAAAATGGTAAAGTTAGAATTTCTTCATCATTTCTTCGGGAATTGCCGAGGCTCCGTAACAGGATTTCTCTTTTCCCTTATGTTTCAATCGCTTCTTGGATGCAAATGTCGTCCATTGTTCATCTTCAAGTAAATCGGGATGAACCCAGAGGATTTCGCCATTTGGAGTTGTATGTGACACAAGTCCTCTTTGGCGCTGTCCATGAGGGTCATTGTTGACGATTTGTATTTTAACATTTGATACAGGTTCGAGTTAAAACCATGACGAAGGAACTGAACCGAAGCTAATAGATACTGCATTTTCACCTACTTTCTTCTCCTTCGTCTTTGCAGTCATAATACCCACGTCAATCAAGGTTTGTATTTTATCTTTTAGGACATAACACGCTTTGGTGGGGTGATGGACCCTTCTATGATATGCGCAATATTTAGGATCCGTAATTTTCTTGGCTTCTTCCTGATTCGTGACCGGTGGAAGTTTGATCTTGTTGTTGTCCAAAAGATACTTAAAGATGACCGACACCTCATCGTCCTTGAAAGAATATTCTTTCGGAAATCTAGGTTTCGTAGTTTCGGGTTGCCTCGAAAGCTGCTGAGTTTGGTGTTGTGCAAACTGGAAGGATGATTATTGCGGTTGTTGTTGTTGTGGTTGTTGTGATGTTTGGTGAGTATCAACAATAGCTGCGGACCCCCTTCCTCTACCTCGAGGGTTAAAATTCTGTTTTTAGGATTAACTGGTGGTTGACCTCTCTCAAGCTTCTTCCTCTTGAGGAACCATTCGGCTTGTTCACCCCTCACCTTTAATTCTTTCCATGTGTTAGAAGGCACAACCCCCATGACTTCTAGAACATCTAATGACAAGTTATTATGACATGTTTGAAGGATGAACTCCTCAGTGAGTGGATCTCGGCAATTCATCGTTTTGTTCCGGAACTGTTTAACGAAGACATCTATGGTTTCTCCATCCTTCTGCTTCTTATCCAGCAAGGTGCCAATGGAGACCTCCATATCATCGTCGAAGAAATTGGTAAGAAACAATCCTTCCATATCATCCCAGCTATTGATACTCCCGGGCTAAAGACGTCGGTACCAATCGAAAGCAGTCCCACGAAGGGTTCCTACAAATGACCGGACCATCAAAGCTTCATTTCCAGATATTGCACCAAGATGAGACTTGAAATAAATCAAGTGTTGAGTGGGTGAACCCCTGCCATCAAAAGGAGTAAAGTTAATTAGACTAAAATTTGGGGGATAAGGAATCAAATCCCACTTCCTCGGGTACGGATACGGGATGCCCGTTTTCTTTACTTTCTGAGCTGTCATCAGAGCATTGACTTTGTTCTCAAGATCTTGTATCTTCTTGTCTTCCTCTATATTCTTCTTCAAATAAATTTGAGAAGGTTGAGTAGATGACTTAACCGGGCCGCTCTCCGAAATGTCCTTATTAGGAGGAGGATCAGCAAAGATAGTTTCATCCACCTCATGGTCACTATCGACTTCAGTTACACACACAGGAATAGCATCACGTCGGCTAGATTCGGCTTTTTGACTTGATTCCGGCTGTTGTTGATGTTGTTGGGCCTGCAAATCTCTCATCTGTTGCATTGTCAACTCCATTTTTGTTTTTATCTCAGCCCTGATTTCTTCTCGTTGCTTATCTAAAGCTTCTTGCAATATCTAGGCTAATTGATCCGGCGTAATTACGAATGATTCCCTGATTTGTCCAACACTAGATATTGTATCATCCGAGACGACTGCAGAGCAAGTATCTGAGAGTTCTTCGTCTGAAGATAACCTTTCATGCATTTTCCTATAATCTCTGTGTCGATTAGCCCTTCGTTGTAGCCATGACATTCTTTGAGAGAGACCCTGATCAACTCTCCCTTCCGTAGAAAAATCAGGATCATGATTGATTGAATGACGCTTTCCTCTATCAGTCATGTTGATAGTGATCTCTGGAAGCTCGTCTTTCTGAGTAGCGGGCTTCTTTTTGTTGAAACGTCTCATCTTGGGTTTTGACATTTTAGTGGAAAGTCTTTGAAATACAGAAACTCTTGGCGGTTCAGCTTTGGAACAACTACATTCTGACAATACCGCCTTAATGAGTCTCTCATATGCACAATGAGAATCTACTTCTCGAACAACTATTTTTCGTGACTTATTAGTCTGATAGTACAACTCATCGTTACCATGATCTGAACAACCTATCTTATGTTTTTGAACCTTGTTAACATGCACAGAACGACTTGTCGTCACCTCTGAACGATCCAAGGTTATATGTTCAGATCCATTTCCTCGTGGGCATGAGGTCTTTACAGGCCCTAAACGAGAAAAAATTGGAATCTCCTTTTCCTGGGACTGCTTTATCCTGATAGGTGGATGTTTACGACCCATAGTGTAAGAACCAACATGGGGTTCATTCACCGGACCCAAGCGTTCTTTAACTGGAGCTTTGCCTCGATCGTCAGATGAAAGACTGAGGCGATCTGCCATTGTAATCTTGAATTTTGACGGGTTAGGACTGACACAGGGCTTCACTGGTGATATAGCAGATGTGGTTGTAGTTGATGGGCCAGGAACGGACATTGACAGGGCTGAAGAGGAGACTTTGGGAATTTCTCTTTGGCCGCAGCAGGGTGGACCGTCGCGGTTGAAGGGTGCGCCGCGGTAGTGGAGATTGTCGCGGTTGGAAGATGTGCCACGGCAGTGG
>NC_033797.1:10015552-10041248 GCF_001876935.1 Asparagus officinalis
CAGCAGTGGACACTGCCGCGGTTGAAGTATGGGTCGTGCTGATTCAACTTTTGCACGAGTTCGGATTTAGGGATCCATACTTTGAGGTTCTTTGGTGACTCCTTAGACACCATTTCTTTCTTCCCTTCTTGCTTTTGTTGATGAAGGGTGCGAGCACGAGCAGCATTTGCACGACGCTTTTGTATACGTTCTTTAAGAGTTGACCGAGCTATCTTAACAAAGGTCCACTCTTCTATCATGAGTTATGCAGAAATGTGAGTGGTTTGTTTTTGAGGTGATTAGACCCCACTTGATGCTTCCTCGACTCTAGGTTCGCATGGTAACGAATCTCGTTGGTTTGCTCAATGGCCTTAGTGTTTGTTGGAAATTTGCAGTAAAAAGACAATGAAAGAAAAATTGACTTGTATTCCTCTCAAAATCAATTACAATTTGGATTCCGATTACAAAAGAGAGGAGAACGAATTCGATTCTCCCCTTTGTTTAATTCTGGGTTCTTCACGGTGGCGATGAGATGCCTCCCTCGAATGCTCGCGTCGAGTTTGCTTCTCGTTGACGATCCGAACGTCTTGATTCACTGGAACGATGTCATCTCCTCACGATTTGACGCTGTGGAGAACTTGCGTGGCAAGTTTTGAAATAACTCTTGACGAGTTGATAACTCTGAACGAGTTTTAGAAGAACTTGCAGAGCAAGTTTTGAACTCTGATCGAGTTGATAACTCTGACGAGTTTTAGAAGAACTTGCAGAGCAAGTTTTGAACTCTGATCGAGTTGATAACTCTGAACGAGTTTGAACTCTTGAAAAAGAGTTGATTTGAACCGAAAGTTCGGTTAATAAGCCAAGGAAGAAGTTCCTGTTGCTGATCTTGAAGATGATCTCCTCTGGTGCTGCCCAAAAAGGAAGCCAAGAGCCAAGAGCCAAAAGCCAACCAAAAAGCCAAAAGCCTTCTCCCCCCAGTCAAAATCCCCGCCCCAGAGAAAATGATCCAAGACCCTGAACTCAGTTGAGTTTCCCACTATTTATAGGGGATTTAGGGGTGGTAACTGCCCCCTTAATTAGCTCCTCAATGGGCTGAGTGGGGTGTAACTGCCCCCTCTTAAACAGCTCCCTACATCGTGGGGAAAACGGTTTTGAAACCGTTCTGTTAGTGTTTTGAACGAGTCAAAACGCTGAAAACAGCGTTCTGGGCCTTAACTCTGCGTCTTATTGATGAGACGCAGAGTTGGGCGCTTGCTGGGAGTTGAAAACGCAAGGTCCGCTTGCGTTCAGACCTTAACTCTGCGTCTTAAAGATGAGACGCAGAGTTAGGTATTCGCTAGGAGTCGAAACGCACAGGCCACATTTGGGCTTTAACTCTGCGTCCAAGACTTAGGACGCAGAGTTAAATCTCTATTGGAGATTTGAAACGCACAGGCCACATGCGTTCTGAAATTAGAAACGCACAGGTCACTGGTGCGTTGAGGATCAACTCTGCGTTCAGAGTTTGGGATGCAGTCGAGTCTGTCGAAGAACGCACATTACGTGTGCGTTTCGTGATTTAACTCTGCGTTACAGAGCTCGACGCCTGCTAAGGAACGCACACTTGTCTGCGTTTTGTGATTTAACTCTGCGTTACAGAGTTCGACGCCTGTTTAAGGAACGCACACTTTTCTGCGTTTTGAACTTGAAAAACGCAGAAGTGAATTTCTGCGTTTGAGAGAGATTGTTGGCTTATAACCTCGTCCATTATAACATTGCAAAGGCCATTGCTTATTGATCTTTGCCTGTTATAAAATATGAGAGTCGTCAGATTGTAACTCCCGATGTTGATTGTGAATGCTGTTGAATTAGAGCTTTCATCAGTTGTCGTGAAGGTCGTCAGATTGTAGCCTTCTACGTGAAAGTCCTCAAATTGTAGCCTTCTGGAAGTCGTCAGATTGTAACTTCCATCATCGGTGTTTGATGGGGGATCAACTATCTATTGTGATTTTTAGACAGCCTACAGAACTTCCATCATCGGTGTTTGATGGGGGATCAACTATCTATTGTGATTTTTAGACAGCCTACAATGGCTCAGAACCCACCTGTGTAAAACTACTGACCAGACACCTAAGCCCGCAATGGATGCCAGCAACCATCGCTGGGAGCAGAGAAAGCTCCCTCCCATAAGCTAGCTGAACTGCGGGGAAGAGCACCTCGAGAGGTAAGGCGTCTGAGAACTGGTACGGAACAACACATTTCTTCAACCAGAGGACAAGATAACCTGCTAGCAGAGTCCGGGGCTCAATGGACTTCTGTGCACGGCGGAGCCAACCATGTTAGAAGTGACTCCAAGGTATTCAACCTCTAAAGTCTTCTTCCTGTGATGATGTCGTCGATTATTGAGCAAAACGACATTCGTCGGTCGGTTGAACATCGACAGCAATTCCCGCAAGTCAGAGACTTGGGATGAACCTCTCACAGAGCGTGAGGGTAAAGATGGAACCCCCTGTCCATTAAAGGATGAGACTGGCTCCTGGTGAACATGGATCTTGAGTCCACGTTGATCTTTTTGAACACGACGAATCGCATCGTGTTCTGAAGAAGAAACACGAGGGTCGTGTTCTGTTTTACTAACGCTAGACCGAAGTCTGCGTTTTGTTGATGAAACGCACCTTTGCCGGTTGCGTTTTTGTTGGTTAACGCAGTTTGTAAGTCTGCGTTTTGGATCTTGAACGCACTCCTGAGAGTTGCGTTTTGGTTCTGAAACGCACTCCTGAGAGTTGCATTCCGCCAAATCAACGCAGTTTTGAAGGCTGCGTTTTGATTGCACAACGCACCACTGAGGGCTGCGTTTGGCATAAACTGAGCCCACTCCTTTAGAGGTAGGGCTGCTCGAGTAATCTCGGCGACTAAAGGAGAGGGTTTCCTTTGGCATAGGAGCAACCTTTGGAGCTTTAGTCTCCTTGGCACCTCTCACAGAGCGTGAGGGTAGAGATGGAACCCCCTGTCCGTTAAAGGATGGGACTGGTTCTTGGTAAACATGAATTTTAAATCCATGTTGATCATTTTGAACACGACGAATCACATCGTGTTCCAAAGAAGGAACACGAGGGTCGTGTTTAGCTTGATTAACGCAAGACCAAAGTCTGCGTTTTGCTAGTGAAACGCAGTCCTGCGATCTGCGTTCGGATTCAGAAACGCACTCCTGAGAGTTGCGTTCAGTTTGTGAAACGCACTCCTGAGAGTTGCGTTTTGGTTCTGGGACGCACTCTTGAGAGTTGCGTTCAGCCAGATCAACGCAGGTTTGATGTCTGCGTTTAAATTTTGGAACGCACTCCTGAGAGTTGCGTTTTAGTTCTGGGACGCACTCCTGTGAGTTGCGTTCAGCCAGATCAACGCAGTTTTGAGGTCTGCGTTCTGATGTTGGAACGCGCCTCTGAAGGCTGCGTTCTATCTGGGAAACGCACACCTGAGGGTTGCGTTTAGCTTGGCTTATGCAGAGCTCATGTTGAGGCTCGCAAACGCGGGGTTCGCGTTGATTGGAGGATCGGCTTTGGAGTCGTGCCGAAGTCGACTCTTCTCCTTTAGGGAGGGGACTGTATGAACAGTGCAACCCCCATGGGAGATAGTCTTTAGATGATTTGGCTACAACTGGGGGTTTAGTCTCCTCGAAAACTGTGTGGATCTTACGTATAGCCTTGGGGCTAAGGGATCCGGAGGAGAGGGCCTCCTCGTATTTGGCTTGATCAAACTCGATAATCAGAGTTTCAACGGTCGTTCCAGTGAGATGAACGTCGGATTGCACCACCACTTCTTTGTCAGAGAAGCTAGTCCCCAGCGGAGTCGCCATCTTTTGTTTGTTGGAAATTTGCAGTAAAAAGACAGTGAAAGAAAATTTGACTTGTATTCCTCTCAAAATCAATTACAATTTGGATTCCGATTACAAAAGAGAGGAGAATGAATTTGATTCTCCCCTTTGTTTAATTCTGGGTTCTTCACGGTGGCGATGAGATGCCTCCCTCGAATGCTCGCGTCGAGTTTGCTTCTCGTTGACGATCCGAACGTCTTGATTCACTGGAACGTGATTTTCTCCTCACGATTTGACGCTGTGGAGAACTTGCGTGGCAAGTTTGAAGATAACTCTTGACGAGTTGATAACTCTGAACGAGTTTTAGAAGAACTTGCAGAGCAAGTTTTGAACTCTGATCGAGTTGATAACTCTGACGAGTTTTAGAAGAACTTGCAGAGCAAGTTTTGAACTCTGATCGAGTTGATAACTCTGACGAGTTTTAGAAGAACTTGCAGAGCAAGTTTTGAACTCTGATCGAGTTGATAACTCTGACGAGTTTTAGAAGAACTTGCAGAGCAAGTTTTGAACTCTGATCGAGTTGATAACTCTGACGAGTTTTAGAAGAACTTGCAGAGCAAGTTTTGAACTCTGATCGAGTTGATAACTCTGACGAGTTTTAACTCTTGAAAAAGAGTTGATTTGAACCGAAAGTTCGGTTAATAAGCCAAGGAAGAAGTTCCTGTTGCTGGTCTCCCAAAACTCCAACAATTCAAGCCGAGAGCCAAAAAGCCAAAAGCCTTCTCCTCCAAGCCAAAATCCCAGCCCAAAAAAGAAGACCCGAACTCAGTTGAGTTTTGAGGTATTTTTATAGGGGATTTAGGGGTGGTAACTGCCCCCTTAATTAGCTCCTTAATGGGCTGAGTGGGGTGTAACTGCCCCCTCTTAAACAGCTCCCTACATCGTGGGGAAGACGGTTTTGAAACCGTACTGTTAGTGTTTTGAACGAGTCAAAACGCTGAAAACAACGTTCTGGGCCTTAACTCTGCGTCTTATTGATGAGACGCAGAGTTGGGCGCTTGCTGGGAGTTGAAAACGCAAGGTCCGCTTGCGTTCAGACCTTAACTCTGCGTCTTAAAGATGAGACGCAGAGTTAGGTATTCGCTAGGAGTCGAAACGCACAGGCCACATTTGGGCTTTAACTCTGCGTCCAAGACTTAGGACGCAGAGTTAAATCTCTATTGGAGATTTGAAACGCACAGGCCACATGCGTTCTGAAATTAGAAACGCACAGGTCACTGGTGCGTTGAGGATCAACTCTGCGTTCAGAGTTTGGGATGCAGTCGAGTCTGTCGAAGAACGCACACTAAGTGTGCGTTTCGTGATTTAACTCTGCGTTACAGAGCTCGACGCCTGCTAAGGAACGCACACTTGTCTGCGTTTTGTGATTTAACTCTGCGTTACAGAGTTCGACGCCTGTTTAAGGAACACACACTTTTCTGCGTTTTGAACTTGAAAAACGCAGAAGTGAATTTCTGCGTTTGAGAGAGATTGTTGGCTTATAACCTCGTCCATTATAACATTGCAAAGGCCATTGCTTATTGATCTTTGCCTGTTATCAAATATGAGAGTCGTCAGATTGTAACTCCCGATGTTGATTGTGAATGCTGTTGAATTAGAGCTTTCATCAGTTATCGTGAAGGTTGTCAGATTGTAGCCTTCTACGTGAAAGTCCTCAAATTGTAGCCTTCTAGAAGTCGTCAGATTGTAACTTCTATCATCGGTGTTTGATGGGGGATCAACTATCTATTGTGATTTTTAGACAGCCTACACTTAGCTATTTGGCGGGCGTGGCGCTGATGTTGTCTCTAACGAGCCCTTTTCGTCAGTGCCAGTGAGCTTTAATTCAGTGGCTCCTTAACTAGAGAAGAGTCATTGTGAGCAGAGGTGTGACGAGTAGAATTCTCAGCAACAATCGGGTGAGAGTCTTCACCCATTTCCTTTGACCCCGTCGAAAACTTAAAAACTTTCTTATCAGATGAAATCTTTCTGCATTTGCAAGGCGAGGAAGACTTTGAAGATGAGGATGACAAATATTCCTCAAACTTTGCCTGATCGAACTCGTATTCGATCTCTCCGTTAACTATGATCTTGATGCTCGGTTGCGATACGATGGTCTCGGCAGCGAGACCGTTGGCTCCTACTGTGGTCGCCAGTTTGTTTTCATCGAAAGTCATTTTTGTTGCGGAATCCATTAAAACTTTGGTCGCTTACAATGAATTACAATGAAAATAAGAAAAACACAACCTTCTAGAAAATAACACAAAAATCATTTATCGATTTCTGCTTTTGTGGGGACTTCGCCTATGCCGGGAGTGCGTTAGCTCGTGGACCACCGATTCACAAGATCCTGATTGAATCGTGAAGGTTTTACGGATTCTTCCTTCGTTTATCAAAATAAGAATTTGAAGCGAATATCTTATCGATGTAAGATGTTCACTCTTCTAAAGATCAAGTCAGAGCTTAGATCTCTAGGAATCACTGAAAGCTTTAAAAGCGTTTGTGAGGAATGAAGACTCTCTCTCTCTTGCTCAAATTTACCAAAAGCTCAAATCTCTCTGCTCTAATTCTGCTCTCCGTGCTTGGCTCCCGTGTATAGGAAGGTATTTATAGGGACAGAGGTACATAACTGTTGAAACGGACGTGAAATAACTGACCAGGTATACTTTCTTTGGGTGCGTCAGCCGTCACTGCCGCGACCTTTAGCGCATCAGTGTAGGCTGGCACGGCTGAAGAAGCAGTTTCAGCCACGTTCAGCCACTTTTGTAACCGTTCTCCCACGACTTCAGGTCCACGAAATGCCACTTTTCTCGGCCCGTAACCATCCTTCCACGTTAGTACACGTTCTCCTTCTGGTATGATGCCATGTGGACTCTCAGAAGATGCTAAAAACTATCAGCAAACCTCAAAAAGGCAACTCATTAATACGCGCGCCACATTCCACTACTGCGCTTATGCGTGTCAGGAGTCACTGCCGCGCATACACGCATCAGTGATAACTACCGCGCCTATGTACGTCAGTGATAACTGCCGCGCCTATGCGCGTCAGTGGTGACTACCGTGCCTATGGGCGCCAATGGTGACTGTCACGCCTATGCGCGTCAGTGGTGAATGTCGCGCCTTATGCACGTCAGTATACATTGTTTATCAACTTTTCACGTTGTTCTTCTATATGGTTTCACCTGTTCCTTCACTTCCTTTGCTTCTTTTGGCTTTGGATGTTTCCTTATGACGTAGATAATGTCTTTCATTATCTTCTCTTTGTCTTGAGCTTTATTTGGATATCTATGAAGGGGTCAGTGGAGGCGATTCACAAACTGCTTTACCCGTCAAACTTTTAAGATTCTGGAATAAGTAATCGGTAAATTGCTTCAAATTGATCCAAGCAGCAGCTTTCTTGCTTTTCCCCTCAATCCTTGCTATTGTCGTTTGATAATGACAAGTCAATTCCCAAAGAATGTCGTAAACCTTGGGACCCATTTTCTTCATTCTCTAAAGTTGACGGTTGGAAGGAAAGTACTCTTGGTACGGAATATCCCCATCGGTAATCCTGATACTTTCATCATTTTGTGGACTGGAAGTCCTAATTCCCCATACTTAGTGAAGAACATATTCGTATCCGGGTTATAAGACTCGAATAAAGCGAGAAAATGATCCACGCTTATCGGAAGACCATGCATGCTGGCTCGAATCGGTATATCCAATCCTATGTTAGCCAATTCTCGACCCCAACGTCCAAGCATGTAGCTAGTCATGGCCCACCACTTGTCCGCAAGCGAATGAACCCAACCAAAACATCTGAACTTCTTAAGGGGAAATTCTCTACCTAATCGAACGAGTCGATTCTTCACAGTATTGGCCTTTATCATTAATTCATTCTGAGGTGCACTATCTGGTCCGAGTACCCTAGGATGAAGTCCGCGGAGTGTATGCCTACCACTAGAGCCAGGATTCTTTATATCTCTACCAATAAACCCACAATGGATACGTTCATGATCCTCTGTCAAATGCCACGACATCTTCCTCGATACGGTTAAATTCCGTAATTGTAAAAATGAGTAATGTCGGGGAAACGGAGGAAGAAATAGAAGGTCCCCATCATATTCATTCAACCAAGCTTCGGGACCACAACAAAGAGTGTCAGGATCTTCAACTGAATCCCCGAACAAATAGTCAGGCTTCCTTAGCGGCTCAGTAGAATCTCGAATAAGCGTTAAGGGCGAGTCGATCAGTAACTGGTGCAATGTACGACAACTTCCCTCGTAAATCAGCTCAGGAAGACTGTCAGCACTATCCTCACTAAAGTGACGGGCTTCTTTAATCAAAAAATTACCATCAAAAGAGGCCCGAAGAGTACTATTTTGATCGGGATTTTCTCCATCAGAAAAAGCAACAGAAAAAAAGTGGATTGCAAACAAAGTTAGGACACAGTTGAATAAAAAGGAGGCTAAAAGAACAAAATTTTTCTTCTTAGTAACCACGGCAGTGTCTACACCCGCGCGTCACCGCCGCTGCCGCGGTAACTGAGCAGCGGCTGTTGGCTTCGAAAAGCCATGAGTTTGAATAAAACTCGTAGTTTTGTCGTGATACATGTCTTGATCAAACAAGTTATGTATTTTTTTAGTGTCAATCCCATCGATGGGGATGTCGACTCTTCCTGGATGACTCTCAAAGGAGACAAACGAGGATACGTACACAAAATTATAACTTTTAGACGGAGAAAAGTCTAAAAAAGTTACCTCTGAACGATGTAGCAGCGGCCTCAACCTCCTCTGATGCTTGGGCCACTGATTTGCCCTTGGGAACGCAAGCTTTTTTCGGAGACATGATGAAAAAACCTAAAAATCCAAAAAATTAGGGTTTCGGGTGAGACCTCAAGCACAAAAGGTAAACAAATCTGTTATAGAGGATATGAGTTCAGTTTTACCAGAGAACAGAGTAGAACTGGACTTGAAGGGTGAAAGGATCGAAGGAGATGCCCGAATTTGAGAAAATCACTCGAAAACCCTAAGTGTCTTTTGAACAAAATCACCCGAATATGAAGAGATGGAGAAGAGAAGAATCAGAGGATGCTTTTATAGGGAATTTGAGAGAGTTTTGAACTCAGAGGAGCGGGGAAAACATGACCCAAAAAGGGCCCAAGGTTCGCTTTTAAAACCCGACTGGAAGTGTCTGTACGCGGCGGACGAAGCTGACGCGCTTTAGCGCGTCAGTCTCCGCTGCCACCCAAAAGCGTCGTGCGCATACAGCGACTCCACAGGTATTTGCATACGTATATTTCCCTTTATATTTGGAGTGCATTCCCGAAAGCTCCGATGAGTATATGAGTATAAACTGCATCTTCTTGAACCTCTCAACGGGTACACGAGGTTAAACTGATTCCCGAAAACTCCGATGAGTATATGAGTATAAACTGCATCTCCTTGAACCTCCCAACGGGTATACGAGGTTAAACCGATTCCCGAAAACTCCGATAAGTATATGAGTATAAACTGCATCTCCTTGAACCTCCCAACGGGTACACGATGTTAAACTGATTCCCGAAAACTCCGATGAGTATATGAGTATAAACTGCATCTCCTTGAACCTCCCAACAGGTACACGAGGTTAAAGTGATTCCCGAACACTCCGTGTTCATGAAGGTTGATGCTTCAATGATCAATAACAAGAGTTAAATTTACAAGTCCAACACCAGATTCAGTTCAAGATTTCGATAATGGTCAAGCGATAAACGCATCACCGTAAGAATTTTAGCTACTTTACAAAACACTGAGTAGACTAAAAGATGAAGAAGTCAAAGGCTGAAGCGGTTCACAGGTCCGACACAAACTCCTCAACTAAGTACTGGAGAGATTGCTAATAAGACATGTCTTATCCAAAGTGTCTCAGACTCCTCTATAAAAGGATGAGTCTGAGATACTTTGGAGGGGTATCTGTAGGCGTCTAAAAATACTTATAGATATCCAAATAAAGCTCAAGACAAAGAGAAGACAATGAAAGACATTATCTACGTCATAAGGAATCATCCAAAGCCAAAAGAAGCAAAGGAAGCGAAGGAACAGGTGAAACCATATAGAAGAACAACGTGAAAAGTTGATACACAAAGTATACTAACGTGCATAAGGCGCGACATTCACCACTGACGCGCATATGCGCGGTAGTCACCACTGACGCGCATAGGCGCGACAGTTATCACTAACGCGCGTATGCGCGGGAGTGACTCCTGACGCGCGTAAGCGCGACAGTGGAATGTGGCGCGCGTATTAATGAGTTGCCCTTTTGAGGTTTACTGACAGTTTTTAGCATCTTCTGAGAGTCCACGTGGCATCATACCAAAAAGAGAACGTGTACTGACGTGGTTGGATGGTTACGGGCCGAGAAAAGTGGCATTTCATGGACCTGAAGTCGTGGGAGAACGGTTACAAAAGTAGCTGAACGTGGGTGAAACTGCTTCTTCAGCCGCGCCAGCCTACACTGACACGCTAAAGGCCGCGACAGTGACGGCTGACGCGCCCAAAGAAAGTGCACCTGGTCAGTTATTTCACGTCTGTTTCAACAGTTATGGACCTCTATCCCTATAAATACCTTACTATACACGGGAGCCATGCACGGAGAGCAGAATTAGAGCAGAGAGACTTGAGCTTTTGGTGAATTTGAGCAAGAGATAGAGTCTTCATTCCTAACAAACGCTTTTAAAGTTTTCAGTGATTCATAGAGATCTAAGCTCTGACTTGATCTTTAGAAGAGTGAACATGTTACATCGATAAGATATTCGTTTCAAATTCTTACTTCGATAAACGAAGGAAGAATCCCCAAAACCTTCACGATTCAATCAGGATCTTGTAAATCGGTGGTCCACGAGCTAACGCACTCCCGGCACAGGCGAAGTCCCCACAAAAGCAGAAATCGATAAACGATTTTTGTGTTATTTTCTAGAAGGTTGTAATTTTCTTATTTTCATTGTAATTCATTGTAAGCGACCAAAGTTTTAATGGATTCAGCAACGAAAACGACTTTCGATGAAAGCAATAATAATATTATTAATGTTAATATTATGTTATTACTAATATGTTATTAATAAATTAATATATTATAAACATTTTAATATTATATAATTTATTATAATTTTTAGTATGTTAGTCTATTAATAGTACTTTAATAATATATTAGTATTTATGATATAAATAAATATTATTATATTATGAATATATTGTTATGTCATTATTAAATATGTTATTATTATATAATATTTTATAATTATTAATTTATTATAATTTATTTATTAAAAAGTTAATAATATTGTAGCGATTATACTATTGTATAGTATATTATTATATCATTATTATATTATTATTTATCATCAATAACTTTTTATTATTTTTTATTAGTTTACTTATATTTTATTATTATTTATTTATTATATAATACATTATTAACATATTAAATATTGGTATTTAATATTTTATTATATTATTATATAAGATATTTTATTTATTATATCTTTATATTATTTAATAAATATTACTAGTATATGATTATTTATATTCTAGTAAGTCTGTAACAACCAATTTTAGACTTCTAGTAGTTCCTTGCGCAAGAAGGATGATATAGGAAAACAAATATTTATAGCTAAGCTGGGCGACATCGAACTGAGATATAAGATTGCCGGCCTTCTCAAACGGTCCACAAATTAAACCCACTAGTATTTAGACCCGTGCAAAGCACGGTTTTTAAATTATATTCTCAAATATTGATTATGTTAACAAAATTAAGTATTATGCTATAAATAATTGTACTATTCTGCTATAAATTCAGTTTAGAGTAAAAGTGAATTGAAAAATTAATTAATATTTGGTTATTATTCATTTATTATTGATAAAGTTCGAAGTGATACTTCATTTAATACTAAAATATATTTTTAGTATTTGGTTTATAAATAAATAAAATTTAACCAAAGATATGTTTGATTAATTTGTTGTCGTTTATTAAATTGATAAAATTTTCATAGATATTTAACCAAATATATGTTTGATAATACATTAACAGTTTTATTCGGTAGTCGAAGAGAGAGATAGAGAGAGGAAAAAAAGCACTAGAACCTTTTCATTTCCACATTGGTAGTTGAAAATAACAACAAACGCTTTCACCTAATTCCATCCCACCGCGTTCTTAAGTTTAGATGCGATAGGAAAAAAACAAAAGATTAGATTAATGAAGAGCAAGCCCGATAAACAATTTTATAAAAATATAAGCACCCTTTATTTGTATAAAAATGTGATATTAGAACAGTGCGGATTAGTTATAGCTAGAATCTAGTAGCTGGGTTAGTTTACCAACATTAATAAAAAAAATGACGTAGAAACTAAAATATCTCGGCACACAAAATGCAGGGTTTGTTTGGATTTTTTAATTTTCCCTTTGGAACTTAAGATGAATTTTTTTTCCATTGGAAATTAAGATGATGAATCTCTATCTTATGGGGTCATGGCTTGGTTTTTTCTTGGACTTATTCCAAATGTTTATTATGTAAATTTTGTTTTACAAATGATACCCATTATATACCTATAAATATCAAAGGGTGGGGTTTTAGGGCTAGGGCATTCTCATTTTCATCTCCCCGCCGCCTCCTTCAGATCTGAGCGATCGAATCATCTCTCCTCTTTCTTTCCCTCTTCTCCTTCAAAACCGACTCCGATTGAAGATTAGGGCTTCGGTTTTCACGCTTCTCCATATTCCTTTCGTTCACAACTCACCTCAAGCTCGTCGTTCTTCGTAGTTCGTCGTCGACTTCGTCTTCGAAGCTCATCGTCGACTCATCCCTTGAATCTCGTCGTCGACTAAGCCTTGAAATGTCGTCGTCATTTATCAATCTTCCTCCACTTGCTGGTGATAACCGTTGTTTATACTTTTTTTTTAAGATTTTTTGATTTAACTTGTAAAGATTGATAATTTAATTTTTAAATGCTGTCACTTTTATCATCTTTCATCTTTCATGCAATAGATCTCGAAAGACATAAGTTTGGTCGTGCATGTCACTTTTATCATCTTTCATCTTTCATGCAATAGATCTCGAAAGACATAAGTTTGGTCGTGCAGCGTTAGAGTTTTATCACCAAGGTCTGATCTTTTTAGCCTACTACCTGTCTCATGTGGAATTTTTAGTTTGTTTGTTATTTATGAGTAAAGATTTATTTTTGTTTGATTATAGTTTTGTTTATTTTTCCTAAACTGGAAAGTTACTAACTTTTTAGCCTTTATTTCATATATATAGATATATCTATAAATTTAACCTTTAAGGATTAATAATTACATTATTTAATGCTCTCACTTTTATCATTTTTCATCTTTCATGCTATAGATCTCGAAGACAGAAGGTAGGTCGTGCAAAATCAAGAGTTTTGTCACAAAGGTCTGATCTTTTAGCCTACTATCTGTCTCATGTGAAATTTTGAGTTTGTTTGTTATTTATGAGCAATTATTTATTTTATTTGGATTATATAGTTTTGTTTATTTTTCCTAAACTGGAAAGATACTATCTTTTTTTAGCCTCTATTGCATGTTAACTGTTTATGGCGGTATATTTGGTTAGCATTCGTTGACACGAAGACATGCAAATGCGAGTCTTCTACATTAAATAATTGCATTCTGGTACATGGATATTGAAATTAGGGCTAACGTTGTTATCACCAGATTATTTATGCATAATACAAATTTTTCCTTAAAATTTTGGTTAGATTTCTTTGTAGAAAAATCTATCAAAGTTATTCTATATTTTGAAATATGTGGTGATTTTTGTTGTTTAGTTTTTTAGCCGTTTTTATTATGCAGAATTCAGAATGTGTTCTATATGTTAAAGGTAAATCATTAATTTTGATTTATTCAAATGTTGTATTCTTATTTCCCTACGACTACCTGGTAATTTAATTTTTTATCTTTTCATAGAAGCGACAATAACTTCTTGCTCTAATTTCACTAAAATGTTATGACATGCCATTTAGGTAATATGTTGTCGATCATCCATGATAAAAATGAAGTTTTATTTTGTTTGTCTTTGTTTTTTCTTTGTTTTGTTTTATATTATTTTGTTCTTTATAGTGGGCTTTGACTTGAAACAATTGATTGTATGGATTTATTGTATATTGTTGCAAGTTTTATTTATATGTTTAGGCAATATATCGAATTGAATTGAATAATGTAGGATGTTGTTGCCTTCATTTGCATTATCGTGTAATCAATGTAGGATTGCAGTAGAAAAAGGGGAAAAGAAGCTCTTTGCCTTGAATTTTCTTTTATGTATTAAATCAGAAAAAATAGATGTATATGCTTGCATGTGGAAAAAAAATTTAAGCAAAAACAGGGCTACAATTGTTCTCAATATGTTGGTACCCTTTGTGAGGTTGAGTTGTTATTGTTTTGTAGAAGATCTTGTAATTAGAGCAATTTAATAGTAAATTGGATCGTTTTCATGTTTGGGTGACTTATCTTCTTTTGTGGTTGGAACCAATTTGTTATAATATGATTGGTGCATATCGATAGGAGGATCTGTTAGTTTCATGTTTGAAATTCATGTTTGAAATTTTCAAAAAAAAAATAATCTATTGATAAACTATGTTAGAGATTGCATAAAATTCATGTTTGAAATTAATTTTTGTAATAGATTATTTTTTTGGTAGATATATGCATAGTTGAGAAAGTAAGTTATAGTACGACCTAGTACTTAATTGATTTTAAAAAGACCTGATACTTAATTGGTAATGTTTTTATGGATGGACATTCTAAGTCATACTTGTACTTATCAATCTGCAGGAAATATACATTCCATATCTTACAATTATTTATTATTGTGGCAGGTCCCTGGACATCATTATCTGGACTTCTCTGTAATCTGGCACAATGGTTTCATTTGAGATGAATGACCGGAAAAGTAAGAATTCTGTTATATGTACGTTGATCTGTTTTTTAAGAATTGTAAGTGTTTTATGTGTTCTTTGAACTCCTTTCCTAATACTTTTGGTATAAGTTTGTTTGAGATGATTTGGTAAAGAATACTACTTTTCCTCATGATGTTTAAGAATTTAGCTCTTGTTAGGTTTTATTTCTGGTTTAGCCAAATTAAGAGTACTTAATTTGGTGCATATCGATAGGAGGATCTGTTAGTTTCATGTTTGAAATTCATGTTTGAAATATGCATAAAAAAGTAATCTATTGATAAACTATGTTAGAGATTGCATAAAATAACTATGTTAGAAGCTCTTTGCCTTGACTTTTCTTTTATGTATTAAATCAGAAAAAATAGATGTACGTATATGCTTGCATGTGGAAAAAAATTTTAAGCCAAAACAGGGCTACAATTGTTCTCAATATGTTAGATGTTTATGCAAATGCACCTATAAATCAAAATATGTTTGTAAATCATTTATATGGACTTCTATGCATAGTGTAAAAGGTGAAATGAACATACCGCCAACACATTTTCCAAAATGACCATTTTTTTGAAGATCCTCCATTAGATGGTCAAGTTTGATTTTGAAGACTCTTGCTACAATATCTGGTCTCTCATCTGATCTTTGTCCTCCCAATTCTTCTAATGTTGCTTTGATTTCTAGCCACCTTGGATTTGCTGTCATTGTTATAAAAAGATCCGGATTCCCCATAACACGACATAGAGATATTGCGTCATGATAATTTTGATTCATATAACGTGGGCCTCCTGTGAAAGAAGATGGCAATACTATACTTTGTCCAACTTGAGATCCTTCTGTATCTCCTCTGAAAACAGCGTCCTTTATTCCAGAGTATAGTTCAGCTCTGATCTTGGTTTGATTAATTTTAACCCAGTGAAGCCTATCTTCTTCAATGCATGTAAACAGATCAACAATATATGTTTGGAATAATTTTCCAGAATAAAGTAGTGTCTTCCCTTCACTATGACGTTGTTGTATACGGAAAGCAGCATATTCCCTCATGGTCACATCTTTTCTTTTTTTCAAACTGGTATTTGATGCATCTAATAACTTAACTCCCAGTCTGTAGCCATCCTCTCCATAAGGTAAAAGCAATGGATATTGCATTGCCATGAAGCTGGGGTGTAGGTCGCTAATTCTTGATAAGCCTAATTTTCGATCCTCGACAACAATATCTCGAATCCCTATTGTTTCTTCAACATTTCCCACAATTAGTCCGGCAATTTCTGATGCAGATGGCATATTTTGTTCCCTCCCATCACCACTCCTTGAGGCCGTGATCACCAATCTCACTGACACTAATTCATCTTCATTGATTCTCTCTCTTACCATACGGAAGCTTTGAACTAATACATTGTGCATGTCTAACATTTCAAGTAGTCCCTTGACAATATCCTCATCTAGTTTGTTGGTACTATTGATGGATATAATCTTGTTGTTGATTTCATTTTCAGTATCATATATGTATAATTGACAGAATTTTGGAGCTGTTCCAGGTATAGGTTTCAACGACCCTATACGATGATGATTTTGACCATTCAAACGAAAACAATATGGTCCTCCTCCTTTATTGTAAGTATTATCAATATTTCCACCTGAGGATGTAAAAGCAAACATGCTATTATAAGATCTAATATTTTCCTTAAATTTATTACTTTGTCTGCTTCCTCCTGGGTATAAAAGATCTCGAAGAAAACTGGGAGGCTCTTTTAAAAGAGGGAATTTTATTTTCCCTTTGCCACAACAAAGAGAGAATGATGGCTTATTTGGTTTCCAAGATTTTTCTGCTCTTTCCTCGTACCATAGCATTGCATGACAATATTCACATATAAATTTTGGCGGTCCAAAATTATGTACCCCATTGTGATTAACTGCAATTCAATAAGATTGGTGTTTTAATTAGTACCATTATACATATACAATTAACAATTTGAGGATAACATGGTAAGAAATGTGTGAAATAACATGAATTTTAACAATAAAGTCCATATGTTTGAAAATGATATTGAATGGATAGGTTTATTTGATTGATTAATGGACTGGTTCACCATCAAAATCAAGGTTAAAATATTTTAAAAATTAGCATTAGCAAGGCATGTATTACATACTTTTCAGGTTAATTTAATCTTGTAAATTACATATTTTCTTACTTGTCTGCTGCTTTATTGTAGCTTCTTCGGTTGCATTGATGAATGAAGGTATGATTCTTCTGCTTTTATACTGCTGTATTTTTGCCTTTTTGTAGTTGCCATTCACTTCTTTATCATCAATTATCCGATCATGCTGCCTTTTTTTGGACCCAAAGATGTTATTCTGAGTTTCATAATTATTATACTGATACTGATTTCTAATCTTCCTTTTGATCTGTCTGATTGTCAAATCCCTTTGTTGAGAATGCCAAGACCCTGCACACATGCAAAATGTTAGACACTAAGTACATATGTTCTAACTTCATGCTGCTATAATGCATCAGATTGGAATATGTGTAGTTACCTTGAGATGAACTCTGTTGACCATCATCCATGTTTGCTTGAATTGTTAGGTAGAGTGCAAACCCGTGATTTGTAATGTAACCCCCTTGGCTAAGCTGCTTGCTGTATGCTATGGAGCAAATAGAAAAGCTTGTTGTTGATTTGGAGCTTGTTGTTTGGTTCTTAGTGTCAGATCGTGTTGTTTGGTGCTTAGTGTCCTTTAATTTTTTTTTTTGTTACAATCACAGTGAGAATCATAATGTTAAAACTCTTATTTCAACATTGAAGCATCAAATCTATTTTCTAATGCTATATATACTTATTTCTACAACACAACACAACACAGTAATAATGATACTTTGATTAAATTGTATAAACACAATGAAAATTTACATTCAACTTAATTTAAACTTGAGACAAAAATAAATAAAGAAATTAACACCATACCGTAATCCTATCCTTGCAAATGGCTGAGCACGAATAATTACCTACATTAAAAGATAATTAGTGAATGTTACAAATGGAAGAGGGAAGATTGAGGACAGAGATCTCTAAAATAAAATATATTGAAAGTGTAGTGTTAATATTCATCAAAATGCAACCCCTTATGATTGTAATTTTTTCTCAATATGGTCTATGGTCCCTATGAATGCATGGAATTTCATTTCGAGGTAAGTTCAATTTAATTCTTCAATGATTTGGATTAATTGATCTATTTGTCCTCTACAATTTATTTTCATTAAGCATAGCCAGTTGCTCTTTCTTCGTCAATTTGTCGTACTTCAAATTACATTCGATATACATTTGATATGATGAATTCTACCATCATACTGATTGATTAAAACTTTTGCTGATCATAATTCCAGTTATTTTGAATTCCCTGAGCATGAACAGTCTGCATGCTTTATGAACCAATGAGGTTATTTCAAATGAAACCTTTTCGGGTTATTTTATGATACATATTTGACCATTTTCGTACATTTTTAGGGCCAAAGTTGGAGGCCTGAGTAGCTTGCTTCTGTAGGTCCAAGATGCTGGTGAGCATTTATCACCTGTTTTGACAATGAAAAGTGCAATGACATCTTTCATTTGATTTAAATCTGTAAAATATCATAAAATTTACTGAGAATGTCCAGTTCATTTGTCAATTTGACTTCAACTTAGCAGCCTAGGGATTCATGCTATATCTAAAAAGGAGTTTAGTTTAGATTAACAGAAAGATATGCTATTCCATTTCAGATAATTGAAATATTCTATTTCAATCCTTCAGTCTTGGTATTCTTGACTTACATTTGAAGCATCCTATCTTAAAACTTTTGCATCCCGACTTGTATCCATCTTATTAGAGTGCCATGTAAGTTTCATGAACTAAGGATTAGAAAAGGAGCGTCTTTTGGTGGATAGTAAACTGGGAAAGGAAGAACCTATATGAAATGTTGGATACTGAAGTACAGTACAATTGTTGGTGGATTGCTCAAAGAAGATGGTGAAGTGGTTGCAATGACAGGCGATGGGGTGAATGACGACCTAGCACTGAAATTGGCTGATATTTACATTGCTATGGGTATTGCTGGGACAGAGGTACTTTCTTTGCATTCCTTGTCTTTTTCTACTCTGTTGGAGTCTACAGATGCTTGTCTTTCTATTAGGGTCTTCTTGATTGAAGTCTTAAACTTGCTTGGATGGTCATGAAATTTGGTAGTGTGGTCTAGCTGTGTCAATTTCCTTGAAGTTTCACAAATGTTCTTCACGTATTACTTTTTCCCTATTCTCTCATTAGTGTTGAGGGATTTCATCATATGTGTAACTTTTCAGCATTGTAGTATTCATTTAAGTCTTTTCATATAGTTTCAACTTTGATATTAGGTTTGCTTTATGGAATGGACTTAATCTTGAAGAAGTTTTTTTAGGCCAAAGAAAAATGATATAAGGATAGTCTAGGGACAATATAACATCATTGAGTGCAATAGTGATTATGAGACATGCAATTTGCTTTGTCTATCTTAATTACACATTTAGCATTTGCCCAAGGCTCAAAGCTAGAAATTTTGGGAATATTATGGCACAATCCACATTGGTCTAAATTGTGATTGATAAAGGACTGATACTAAGAAAATTAACTGAGGCATATTTCATTCTGCTTATTCATTGACATTTATTACCCTAAAATTTGCTTTGTGCAGGTTGCTAAGGAGTCTTCTGATATGGTGTTAGCGGATGATAATTTCAGTACTATAGTTGCTGCTGTTGGTGTAGGGAGATCAATATATAACAATATGATAACTTCATAAGGTCATTTTTACCTTCTATGCTTCAGTTAATGATAGATATTTATTTTTCACTGATTCCTGGTTCGATATTACAGGAGCTTCATTGCGCAGAAAGATTCTCCAATGATGTATAAATATCAGCATGAATCCCTAATATTCCATAATTGATCCCAACTGCCTATACCTTTCCTACTGTGGTAAGTCCATGTTGATTTGGATTAATTGATCTATTTGTCCTCTACAATTTTTTTTCATTAAGCAGGCCAGTTGCGATAGATCTTCTAAATTTGTCAAGAAGAGAGATGAAGTTCCTTCCCCCCTCCTCCCTAAACATGAATAGTCAAGCAGAGAAATGAATACAATAGCTAGTGAGGATAAGAATAGTATTATTGATTCAAAGCCAATGTAAACTAGTATTCATCCCGTGCTAAGCACGGCATCCTTACAGATTATTTTTGTGCGTAATTTTTCCTCATCTCATTTTTTGTTTTGTCACGATAAATTTATCTTAAACATACTTATGGACATTATAACAACTTAACACAGATTAGTATTTATGGACATTATAACAACTTAATTCAACTTAACTCAGATGGACAAAGAAAAGAGTCATAATCCAGTGTTTATGGACATTATAACAACTTAATTCAACACGATAGATTTTAGAGAATATGAATTTGCTAATAGACTTACAATGATGACCTCCTCTCGGACTCTGAGATCTTGATCAGTACTTTAAAAACACGATGTTGCACTGCAGAATAGATACATAGTAAGGCAATTAGTTTATATCAAATGAGATTATCCCATTTTCTCTAAAGTACAATTAAAAATTCCAGTAATCATCAATTGTCAATTGTATTTCGATATTGTAACTCTTATTTCCAATATAAGTTTAACCCATTTATAATATAAAGATATATTGGATTGTTAGATTAAATAGCTTGTTATCTTTATTTACTATCAATTATTGAGTTATAAAATTGTAAGATTCTGAGGACTGGATGAATGAGGGATTGCTCTATGAAATAATAATTTTTTGTCAAAGTGGATCATTTGCCAAAACAATTCATTTCTTTTGTTTCATGTTGCTTCAGCGCCTATTGTACATACTATTTAACTATTTGAACAGACAATCTTTATGATCAAATTTGATCTGTTGGATAGATTTGTTAATTTTTTTCTAGAAGGTGTTTAATCAATTACATGATAGTGTTGATAAATTCGTATTCCCATCTATTGTCAACTAAGAGCCATAATCAAAATTTATGAATTAAGCAAATATCTATGAATTAAACAAATAACAACCATGAAGATTCCAAATCAAAATTTATGGACAAAGAAAAGAGAGTCATAATCCATTATTTGTGGACTTATAACAACTTAATTCAACACAAAAAAGATTCATAGAATATGAATTTACTAATAGACTTACAATGATGACCTCCTCTCGGGCTCTGAGATCTTGGTCAGTACTTTGAAAACATGATGTTGCACCGCAGAAAATCAGAAAATGCCCCTTAAATTCAAAATATCAAAACTATAATTTCGATATTTTAGTTGAAGATAATATAGTGTGTATACTAAAGTTGCATCAGCAAGTTGAACTGAGTTTCACATTTGGTTTAATAATAAAACTGCAGGAGTAAAAGTAGAAATTGGGATGTAAAAAAAATAAACAAATATTAAATAAACAAATAAAAATCATTCATACTAATCCTTCATTTATTTATTATGAAATTTTCAACAATATAAAGAAAGAAATGTGAATGTCTGTTACAAAATGAAAACAAACAACTATTAACAAAACCAACGTTAATGATCAATTATCCTATATTATACTATTACTGAGTTTTATTTTTCTAGAAAAGTAGACTAAGTAAGGCTCAATATAGATAAATATTCCTCCTCGATTCTAGGCGACTAACAGCGCACTCAGGTCACGCCAGCGCGTGTGTTTCAGGGGGTGAGATCAGGCGCATGGTACGCTAAAATGTCCTGGGACGAGACCCCACCGATTCCGTGAAATTCTTAAAAACCTAACATGCGCCGACGCGCTAGTTTGCGCCGGTAATGAACGCCATCGGTTCCATGAAATTTGAAGGGGAAAAGGCTAACATGCGTCGGCGGTGGCTCACTTACCCTGCGCTGAAGAGGAACCTTCCAAAAGTGGCAAAGAAAAGGCGAGCCTGGAGCCCAGGGTGAACGAAGTAGACATCGTGGATCCCATCGCGGACAGCCGGCGGCAGCGCCTCGAAGATCGATTGTAGTGCCGAAACACCGGGAAAGTTATCGGACAGGTCCACGTACGTGTGAACGTAAACCACCGTGAACGGCCGCCCATCGATCGCCGAAAAAATCCTCTTCTCTAAGTACCTCTTCAGCACCTGCTCTCCTTCGGCGGCGCTCTAAACCCTAGCTGTTGCCAAAAATAGATAAACATGAACAAACCGACGACAAAAAGGCTTTCTTTTTTGTAGAATTCGACGAAGAATTCGAACCTGGAAAGAATTTTCCGATAATCCTCACGATCCTGTGCCTGCGCTTGTCCGATCCTTGGATCGTGATCGCCTAGAGTTTCTCGAAGAGGAGTGGAAGCAGAGCAACTGCCAATTTGAGTGGGGAAGTTGAGCAACGTGTGTGAATTTAAACAACGTGGCCAATTTGAATGAATTAAGTTGCGAGACGGTTGCGGGGAATTGAGAGCAAAATAAGTGGATAATAAAAAAGTTTACTGTTCATTTTAAGGTTTTCCTTTAGTTATAAAGGAAAGTAGATTCAATGATTGATTCTCTCTGTTGTGGCATATTGATGGTTAATGCTGTACTATAAATGTATTTCCTAAGAGTTTTGGACTGTAATTGAAGTTGGGGCTGTAAGTATTTGAGAGCTTGCCTCCTACAGCGGATGTTTCAGATGCATTTGTTTTTTTCCCTTGACCACTTCAACATGGACTCAAATTGCTTATTCATGAAGCTAGGTGAGGTCTAAATTCAATCAGGTAAGATCAATATCATTTTTGCTTGATTTCTAGATTTGGAATAATTCGGATTTTGGTCTCTTTTCTCTTCTATTTTTAATTTTATTTTTCACTCAATTTTCTCAGGTCTTCATATATTTCAAAATTTTACACTAAAAAATTTACAGCAACATCCACTAATTTAAGTTTAAATATTTTGAAATTTGGAAGTTTTAGATTTTTAGATTTGGAATAATTTGGATTTTTGTCTCCTATCTCTTCTATTTTTAATTTTACCAGGTCTTCATTAATTTACAGTAACATCTGCTAATTTAAATTTAAATATTTTGAAATATAAAAGTGAAGATGAAAAATCTTACCCGAACATCTTTGACCTCTGTTCACTTAGTCTGAATTAAATTTTCTGAGATTATGTATGAAAATTTGGGTGTAGAGAATAAAAACAGGTTACTATATATATGTGGTGGTTTGGGAGATGTGGGAGTTGCAGTAGTGGAGGTAGTTCACGGTTATGAGAAGTGGGTTTATGAGAAGTGGGGTTAGGTGGATAATGGGCAGATTTTTAAAATTAATTTTATTATGAATAATCTGATTGGTCCAGATCAGATTTACTATTCATAGAAGCTTTTTGAGTGTTCTCTTTTAGTTAATAAGAAGTAGATTCATAAATTTTTAACACGTGCACATGATAGCCGAAGTGAGAATTGGGAAGTGGGGTTAGTGGTTTTTCAAAAATCGAATGTAATAGACACAAATAAAAAACAAAAAATAGGAATAATTAAAAGAAGAGAAGAAAATTTTTAAAAACCCCACCACCCTAAATACTAGGAAATCGTGGGAATAAAGTGTTCGATGTCATAAGCATCCCATTTATTTCCTCGATCGAGTAAACAGACAACAAGAAGTATGAATAAATAAATTCTTCAACCAAATTAAGACAAATGCAAGGAGCAGCAAAAGTGAGTAGCAAAAGGGTTAATGATCGATGCGGTGCTACAACGAGGAAAGGGCCATGGATGTCTGAAGAGGATGAGGTCCTTCTAGAATACGTGCAAAGGCACGGGCCGAGGGATTGGAGCTCCATTCGATCCAAGGGATTATTGCCGAGAACCGGCAAGTCTTGCCGCCTCCGTTGGGTTAATAAGCTTCAGCCCAACCTGAAAACGTACGTCAACTTGTGTAGTTAGATATCAATATACTTTAGGCTTCGAATTGAAATTTTTAGTAATTCTTCAAAATTTTGGAAATGGTCAAAATATTGATCGATTTCTTTGTGCTTTCAATGCTAGAATAGCATAGGCTTGCACTGATTTTACATTGTTAGTTGTTGATTTGATATCAACATTGTGGACTTAGAAGTTTCAAGTAATATATATTTCAAGAGTTCTAACTAGTGATATTATGGATTTTATAATGCTTGAATGTTATATTATCATTTATGATTTAAACGTTCTTGACAGGGACACTTTAGACTTTTTTGCTGCTGCTTCCAAAGTTGAAAGTAGAGATAGTATTGATTTCTTAATGCTTGAATTTTTAGATAATTGCTTGTAATTTTAGTGTTTAGCGTTGTGTTTTTTTATTATCGAGATTTTTAAAGTATTAAGTATTTTTAAAGTATTAAGTATTTTCCGGTATGATTTTAATCCATGGATTCATCTGTCTTTTCATTTCTCCGATCGACAATGTGTAATTGTTAGTACTGTGAGTCATCAGAAGTAGAAGATGAATTTACATAGTTTATGATCACTTACCTTGTATCAAAATTGTACACTTTGATACCACTGATTTCTTAATCCACAATATTCCAGTAGGTAATTTCATAGTTTTCGTGTTTCTTGTAATCAAATTAATTTTGTGCTTGGATTACTGACTATTTGTCGATATCATTACAATCCATGAATATTGTGTACATTTTTCATCGGTAGAAACCGTAGAATGTAGAATTGTTACTGCGAAACTATATAACTTATCTTCTGCGTCAATATTTTTTTAAATTTTTTTTTTTCGATTTTTCTCATTTACGAGTAATCTATGCGGATAAATTCCTTGTATGAAGTGGATGCAAGTTCACCCCAGAGGAGGAGAGGATAGTGATCGAACTCCAAGCAAGATTCGGCAACAAATGGGCGAGGATTGCGACGTACTTACCTGGGAGAACTGATAACGATGTGAAGAATTTTTGGAGCACAAGGCAAAAGAGACTCGCTAGGATGCTGCAGATACCCCTGCCATCAAAACCTAGCAAGAATCAAAGCAAAATGCCCCTGACCAATGACCCACCAACGTTTGAGGTAGGTGTATATTAATCGCAACATCTTTGCTCTTTCAGTTTGGACTAGCGGTAGACTCAGAGAATTTGATTAGAAGCGGCTAAAAAGGATATGATAATGATTAACTAATGGAGGAGATAACGTTCAAAAGAATTGAGGGGAAGACTTCAGTTTCATAGAGTTGATCCTTAATTTTGGGATAAAAGTTTTGTTTTTGCTCTCATATAAAAAAAAATTCCAAAAAGAACGTAGCTAAGCATTGTGTTCAACATTAATAACATTTCCCATCATACCGGTTGTTGGAGATGCTAATAGGTACATAAACAACTCTTTATTTGATCGGTAGTTATTATATGAATAAGGAAATATTTTAGTTATTCACATCAAGGTTCAAACTTCCTTTTGTTAATTTGTCTTCTTTTATAAGCACACGCAATAAGGACATGTAGTGATCAAGTTTCTGTCGCGAGTATTACATGTAATGTGTATCTTGATCAGGTTGCTTCTCTCGATCTGATTCCGTTTGAAGAAGAAAGCGTCGAAAGCAACCAGATATCCTACGTCGACGACGATAACCGTGAGCAACGAAGTTCGCATCAGATGCCGGATGATTACATGCCGAATCCAACCATGCCACTTCTCGAACCACAATTGAACTGGGAGCCGCCGCAGTTACAGCTAGAAAACCTGCCGAATCCTGAATTAGACTTTCCCCTGCTTCTTGAGAGCTCTGACCACCTCATCCAACAATTCGAGGGCACGGGTCTCGGGGGCAATTCGAGCTTCCTGCAGATAATAACTGAAAATTCGCCATTTTTGGGGTTGGGAGACGGCACGAGCGGCGTGAAGATTGAAGGCCATTCTGCTGGTGGGGCTCCTGATAGCTTCTTTGATGATTTTCCAGTTGACATGCTCGATTTTATGGAGCAA
>NC_033797.1:10041253-10053668 GCF_001876935.1 Asparagus officinalis
CATCGGGCGCGTGTGGCTCCTGCCTGATATTCTTTTGGAACTGAACTGATTGGTTTTTGTATCGTACTGATGTTAGAGCTTTATTTAATCATCACTTATATATTATCCCCAGAATTTTTTTTTATTAGCGCTGAAAGACATTTTGACGCACAAAGAAAGTCATCTTCATATATTTGACGTGTATTTGAACTATGGAGTGTACGTGAATGTTCTAACGCCTGCAAGAGAATAGGCTTAGGGCCCGTTTGGTTCATTTCTTTTGCCTTGGGTAGTGGGCAGAAAGCCTGCCAAAAGAGTACTTTTGGCAGGCTTTCTGCCCACTACCCAAGGCAAAAGAAATGAACCAAACGGGCCCTTAGTTGCGGCTAAATGCCCTATAGTTTCCTCCACCTTGCACTTAAATGCCCTATAGTTTCAAAGGGTTCTAAAGTGAAACTCTTAAAAACTTTGGGGGCTGTTTAAGTGAGCCATTCATAAATTTTTTGAGGCACTTATATGCGACATTGAGTAAACAAGAGGATCCTAATGTGTAATGTTTTAAAAGTTTGGGGTATTTATCTACAAAACTTAAATACTTGAGGCAATTTTTTTGTTCGGTTAAAAAACAAGAGGTCATTTAAGTGTAAGGTTGGGTAAACTTGTGCAATTAAACCAAAAGAATTGGGATTTTGTCCACAATACAATTCAATGCAATCGGATGATTTCTTTGTAATAAAATAAAATCACGTGACATCTATGATTGCTCATCTTATCAGAACCACCCGTATGCGATGGGTGTTTCTGGGCCACACAACAGGGGCAAAATTCCCATTTTGCCCCCCCTCCTGTTCGCGTCGGAAATCGGTTTCATTGCTTTCGAATCCATTACACGTTTTACAGATTCAAAAAAAGAAGAAAAATAGTCTTTTTATAACACTTTTCTTACAATGAAAATAGAACAGATGACTTCTAGAAAACACACGCAGAGAGATCGTTTATCGGTCTTCTGCTTGCGTGAGATCTTTGCCAGTGCCGAGGTTTATCTGTGGACCACAAAATTGTTTGCTTTCTTGTTTTGATGATGATTTAACAAACAATTTACGACTAATATTGGTTTTAGTATTTTGTTTTGTCAATTTACGACTAATATTGGTTTTAGTATTTTGTTTTGTGTTGTTTAGTATACACAGGAAAATGAGCTACATTGATATGTTGTTTAGTATACACAGGAAAATGAGCTACATTGATATTGAAGCCTATGCAAATCAAGTCAACCAATCTAGTTCAAGTATCATATGATTCATTCTTGGTATACTTGGTATAGGTTTATATGTAATGTGTGCAAATTCTTCAAGTTCAAATTTACACACACACTTATTTGTGATATTTCTCAAATCATAGGTGTTTTTATGCAAAATATGTTTTAATATGCTTTGGACTATACAAACATTATTAACATCTGTCATTAAGTCCATAAAAGCATTACACAAGTTTTCAGAACTTGATTTGAGCTAAATGTCAAAATTAACATGTTTATAAACACATGTATTTTAGTGTTTTTAAATATTTCTGAGATTTCACAAATGGTAAGAGCAAATTAAAAAATTCTTGTTCCAACTTGTTTATATTCATGTTTATAAACTTTTCCCAAAGTTTTACATTTTTTAGAATTTATTTGCTATTTTTGAAAGGACTTTAAAATTTATTTTCAAAAATCAATACAGGCTGAAAACCTGTTATCAGTCGACTGATGACATCTATCATTCGACTGAAGAAATATCCTGCAATCTTAAAAAGTCTCTGTTTTAATTCTGGTTGACTGACCAGTCGATTGATGAGGTCATCAGTCGATCGATGAGCTGCCAATTGCCTATAACGGTCAGCTCATCAATCGACTTATAAGAGCCGTCAGTCGACCGATAAACCCCAACGGCTATTTTCTCAGCTTTTGTTATTTTGCCTTTTTTGCTGGATTTTCTTAGGTTTTGTGCCTTGGTTTTTCATCCTATATATACCCCCTATTGTTTCACTTCTGAAATGATCCAAGAGGGTTATTAACAATAGTTTAAAGAGCTTAAAAGTTTGTTTCTTGTCAAGTTTGAGTTTGATGTTTGTTTACAAAAGAGGAAGCTTGCATTGTCAAATTGAGGAATTCATCCTCAATCTTCTTCATCCTCTTATTGTGTTTATAGAGAAGTTTTTCTAACTCTTTTATCTAGCAATTTATTATCGATTTTCATATTCTTATTATTGCTAGTTCATTATTTGAGTTAGATTTTATTTGTACACGTTTTATCACACACACCCCTATTTGAGCTTTTAGTATTTCATACATCATATATTGGGTTGTGGGATTGTGGTATTGTGAGAGTGAGCTTATATTATGTTCTCATCTATTGTAGAGAACAAAATCTTGTATTTGAGCCTTATTGTGAGTTACACGTTGTATTACACGTGTATACCGAGAGAAGTGTGTGGTGAGAGACGAGGTCGGTTCCAAGAGGAGTAGGGTCGGTAGTAAAGCCTAGTGAGAGGTTGTAATTCTGAACACTTGAGAAATGTGACACGGGCTAGGCCAACACTTAGAGGGTGTAGAGTGTGATTATAAGTGTGTAAGTTATAAAGTTTTCGGTGAACTAGAAAACCGATTTGTGAGGTGTAAACGTTATTCAGGTGAGCGTAAAAAACCCGGTTGTGATAGTGGAGATCTCCTCGAGATGAGGAGCGGAGACGTAGGTCAAGTGGTTGACCGAACTCCGTAAACATATCGTGTGTTTGAGTTTGCTTTGGCGTTCTTTTATTTGTGCTCATATCTTATATCATCATTCTTGCATTGTTTATTTATCCCACTATATTATTTACTCTTGTGTTTATATCCTTACATATATCTCATAGTGTATCTCATTGCTAAGATATTGCCCTTTGTTTATATTGCTCATTCATGCTCATAACACATTGTATATCTATCTTGCAAGAACAATTTGTTAATAAGTTTTAATCAGCATTAATATCTAATAAGATTAGCATAAACCCTATTCACCCTCCCCCCCTCTAGGGTGCTTTCACAAATGATCATATCCGAATAACGATTTCGTTGCCTCGCAAAGGAGATAAGAAATTAAAGTAACTATCTCAGCAACGGAGATAATCACTCTTCTCGAGATCACAACAAGGTGCGATCTCAAGGGAAACGGATGAACGCCATGCAGATCTCTGGAACTCTCCTCGTTTTATCAAAGAACTCACCGAGAACTTAACTTTTCCTTGTTGAAATTCGTGCTCCTCATTCTCCAATTCGACAGGGCTTCGTCGAGGCTCGAGAATTCCCGATCTGTGTGAATGAAGGCCATAGGGCCATATTTATAGGCTTTGGAAGCTTGGTTTTCAGATAAGAACGGGTGATTCCCTCTTATTTTTAGTCGTAACCACATTCCCTTTAGTTAGAGGGCTGTTAGATCAGAATATACCGAAATCTGGGTAGTTATCGGATAAAAATAGCATTCCTGGGCATGAGACACATTTGGTGTCTCAACCTTGGCCTAGACACAACGCGTATCTCGGTTTCGACCGAGATGCCGTTTAGCGTGCCGTGGTTGTTTACCCTCTAATTTCCTGGTCCGATCTCGGAATGATGCGATTCAAAATGCATCGAAAAGCCGAAGAAGAGATCTACAACCTCCTATGGGTGAATCATATGTGGAGTGTATGAGGCACGAGTGATGCTTCATCTTTCGTGGGCGAAACGTAACTCCCGATCGAATCGTCTCTTCGTTATTCTGTCATCCTGTTGATTCGTACATTTCATCGACTGGCTTCATGCGCTTGTTGGCATCAGATAATCCTTCTTAACTCGGATAATAATGTTCATCATCTTCTCTCTGTCTCGAGCTGCGTATGAGAAGCTATAGGTAATTTTTAACGCCTATAGACACTCTCTCCAAAGTGTTTCAGTCTCGTTCTTTTTTAGAAGAGCCTGGAATACTTTGGATGTGATATGCCCAATCTTCAGTCGGTGTAAAAGGACCTGTAATTGACTTTAGTTCTTGACTTCTTTAATTCTCAGTCTATTTAGTATTTTGTCGAATAGCTAAAATTCTTCCGGCATTACGTTTATCATCTGACCGTTGTCGAAGTTTCAAACTGAAACTAGTCTGTTGATTTTTGATTTTAGCTCGTGTTGTTGAGTCGATGTTGAACTGACTATCTTCGTCGAGGATTCATATCTAAACTACGGTTGAAATCCTTGGGATTATCCTTTGACCTAGGATTGATTTGAGCCTTGTTTTGGCGAAAATTGTTGACACATTGACCTTCATCGTAATGTGTTAACTAGCATTGACTTTCATCACAACGTGTTGACCAGTGTTGGCTTATGACTATGCCTTGACTGGCGTTGACCGTTGACTGCTCGTTGACTTATGTTGACCCTCATCACAATGCGTTGACCAGCGTTGACCTTTATCACAACGCGCTGACCAGCATTGACTTTCATCACAATGTGTTAGCCGGTGTTGGCTTACGGCCGCACGCTGATCCGTGTGAACATAGTTTATACTCATAAATTAACTGGAGTCTACATAGTTTAAGCTCTTAAGACGTTGGAGCGGGGACGACCAATTTATACTTGTATACTCCTGGGAGTTTCGGGAATCAGTTTAACCTTGTGTACCCATCAGAGGTTCAAGGAGATGTAATTTATACTCATATACTCACTGGAGTGTGAATACATGCTTCAAATACATCGAACAACCGATAACGGGCGAATACGGAAGAAACAAATAGCATCATTTAACACCAGGGATCCTGTTTTAGGCACGAGACACAACTTGTGTCTCGGCCTTGGTCGAGACACAATATGTGTCTCGGTCAAGCAAGAGAGAGAGGGTATGAGAGAGAGAGAGAGGAGAGAGAAAATGAGGGGGCCGACCCTAGGAGAGATAAAAGAGAGGGTTTTTACAAGGGTTTTGGGTTTTGTCTAAGGGATATTTTAAATGCCCCCTCCACAACCGTTTACATCCTCTTCTTCTTCTTTCTTCATTCTTTTTCTAACTCTCAAAACCTAACTCATCTAAACCCATAGCTTTCCCTCTTTAAGGATTTCAAAACATATCAAACTCTTCACTTTAAAACCCCTCAAACCCTCAAAATTCATCATAAATTCGGCCAAACCTTCCTTCTCAAAAATTTAGAGCTTGGATTTGTTGGATTTGTTAGGTTCTCAAGCTTCTTTATGAGTTGGGTTGTCAAGTTTTGATTTGGGTAAGTTTCTTTCCATAACTCTTATGCATTTGTTTGGTTTTGATTGAGGGATTAAGTTGCACATATGGCCAAATTTTGATGAGCTTTGAGGGGCTCATTCATGGCCGAAACTTTTGAGGGGGGTTATATGCAAAAGTGGCCAAAATTTTGAATAACGATGATGGGTTTTCCCTTTCAATCATAGCCGAATTTTGAAGTGCTCATGGCTTGCATTGAGCCTTGAGCATGAAGGGTATTTTGAGTATTTTGGCTAAAAGTTGATTATGGGGGGGTCTTGGATGCAAATAGAACCTGTTGTTTATATGTATGGATCTCGTAGGTTTAATTAGACTTCAACCGAAAAATCTCGTTCTATTTGTAGGATTTTGGTTAAAGTCCATAATTTCTCTTTTCGATTTTGGGTTCTTGAATTTATGATTGTACTTGATCTGCTGATTTTTATTGCAGTTTAGCAATGTCTCCACGACGACCGTGCTTTTACAGGAGTCGCTCAACTTCTCAGCATAGTGAGAGAGAGGCTCACGTAGCTTCTTCATACATGGGTGAGCTTTTATAGCTTTTACAAATTTGATATTCTGTATGTTGCACCCTCGTTTGTCTCCTTGGTGTAGGCATCTAAAAATACTTACAGATATCCAAATACAGCTCAAGATAAAGAGAAGATAATGAATGTCATTATTTAAGTCAGAAGGGATCATCTAAAGCCAAAAGAACAAAGGAACAGGAGAAACAACTTAAAAGAACAACATGAATACACGCGGCAATAGACATTACGTGTGTGCGCGCGACAGGCAATACTAACGCGCATAGGCGAGGTAGTGTATGGTGTCGCGCAAGCCACAAGTCATTTCCTTGTGATCTATTGACGGTTTTTAACATCTTTTGGGGGTCCACGTGGCGTCATAACATAAGGAGAACGTGCACTGACGTGGAGTAATGGTTACACGTCGAGAAAAATGGCATTTCATGGATTTAGAGTCATGGGATAATGGTTACAAACATGGCTGAATGTGGCTGGAACCGTTCCTTTGGCCGCGGCAGTGGCGACTTCCGCGCCTAAGGAACCGTTTCTTTCGTCGTGATAGCGGCGACTGCCGCGCCCAAAGAAAATGATGTTGATCAGTTATTTTTACTCTCGTTCAATAGTTATGGGTCCTCATCCCTATAAATACCTTCCTATACAATTGGAACAGAAAGAGAGCAGAGAGACTTAAGCTTTTAGTGAATTTGAGCAAAAGAGAGAGTCTTCATCCTTCATAAACACTTTCAAGAAGCTTTTGGCGATTCCTAAAGATCTAAGCACTGGCTTAATCTTTAGAAGAGTGAACATCTTACATTAATAAGATATTCACTTAAGATTTTTACTTCGATAAACGAAGAATAACATCCAAAAGCCTTCACGGTTCAATCAGAATCTGTGAATTGGTGGTCAATGGGCTAACGCACCCCCGGCACAGGCAAAGACCCCACAAAAGCAGGAGCTGATAAATTGTTTCTGTATTATTTTCTAGAAAGTTATAATTTTCTTATTTTTGTTGTGTAATTCATTATAAGCGACTAAAGTTTTAATGAATTCCATAATGAAAACAACTTTCGATGAAAATAAATTGGCGACCACAGTGGGAGCCAACGGTCTCGCTGTCGAGACCGTCGTATCGCAACTGGTCAAGAGACCGTCGTATCGCAACTGGTCAAGATACCGAAGAATTCGACCAAGCAAAGTTTGAGGAGTATTTGTCATCCTTATCTGCAAAAACTTCCTCACCTCGCAAATGTAGGAAGATTTCTACGAAGGTTTTCAAATTTTCAACTCCGTCGAATGCTACGAGTGAAGACTCTCGTCCGATTGTTGCTGAGGATTTTACTCGCAACACCTCTGCTCACAATGACTCTTCTCCAATTAAGGAGTCATTGAATCAAAGCCTACCGACAATGACGAAGAGGGATCGTCAGAGACAACGTCAGCGCCGCGCTCGTCAAATGGCTAAGTCCTTAGAACAAACCGACGGGGTTCGTTATTATGCGGACTTAGAGTCGAGAAAACATCAAGTGGTCCAGTCGCCTCAACAACAAACCACTCATATCTCTGCTAAACTTACGACGGAAGAATAGACTCTCGTCAAAAGAGCTCATTTAACCCTCAAAGAACCCATACAAAAGCGTCGTGCAAACGCCGCTCGTGTCCATACCCTTCGTCAACAAACACAAGAAGGGAAGAAGGAAATGGTGTCAGAAGAATCACCAAAAAATCACAAAGTTTGGATTCCTAAATCTAAACTTATGCAAAAATCAAATTGGCGGGTCACATCCTTCAACCGCGGCAGTCTCCACTATCGCGGCCAAAGAAAAGTTTCCGAGATCTCCTCTTCAACTCCGTCGACGTCTATGCCTGGTTCGTCTAGTACAACTACATCTGCTACACCGTCAGTAGAGCCTTGTGTAAATCCTGACCTATCAAACTTTAAAATCACAATGGCGGCTCGCTCTGGTCCTTTGCATGAAGATCGAGGCAAAACTCTGGTCAAAGAACGCTTGGGTTCGGTGGACAAATTCCAAGTGATTCTTCAGGCTAGGGGTCATACGCATCCTCCCACCAACCCAAAGCAATTCCAAGTTAGGAAAATCTTGATTTCCACCCGCTTGGGGGTTCGTTATGAAACTCAGGAGCCCGTTAAGACTCCGCGCCCACAATGGGGTGGTTCTAAACGTGCAACTCCTGACATAACCTTGGATTGCTCAAATGTAATAATAAGTTGTCCTGAGAATACCAACAGGGCTTTACATCCTCAGAAGAAGACGTGTTCGCCGAAAGACATCGTTATACCTGGGAGTTCATACCAACAGACGATAGGATTTTCCGGCAATCATACCGATGAGTTGTACTATCAAGCTGGGGGTGTGAATAAATTTCGAAAGAGAATTATCCAAGAAATGAGCTCTTATTGTTCATGTGCACGACTCATTAGAGCAGTACTGTCGGAATGTGACTACTCCAAATGAGAAGTCATCCCGCAAAAAGTCTCAGTGTTCCAGAGGCTTTTCACCGAAATATCGAAGTCTAAGCCAAGACATTTCCGCAAGAGAAGATCAGCTGTCCAAGATGACGAATTCCTTTAAATCACCATCAACATGGTTGATAAAAGAAAGTCTAAACGGCATTCAAGTGACTCAAATCCCGACTTTTCCCCGGGAGGAAAAGTCAATCCAAGAATTGCTCAACGGATGTCTCGACTCCAATTAGGAGCCATCAGACGCAGAGACTACAAGAGAATGCAAGAAGGAATGTCCTCGGAGGATGAATTCTCGGACACTTGTTCTGCAATCGCTTCTGATGATACAATGTCTAGCACGAGGCAAACCAGAGAAGTGCTCACAATCACCCATGATTAGCTTGCTCAAATACTTCAAGAAGCTCTAACCAAACAATGTGAAGAAATTAGAGCTAAGATGAAGACGGAAATGGACTTGGCTATACAACAAATGAGAGAATTGTAAGCTCAACGGCTTTAACCTCCTGAGTCCAGTCAGCGAGCTGATCGAATCCAGCCGTCACACTCAAAATGATGCAGATGATAGTGATCCAGAAGTTGATGAAGTTATTTTTTTTTTGATGTGCCTCCCAATAACAATAACGTTGGGGGTGGTTCAACGGATCCCCCCAACAATAATATTGGGAGTGGTTTAATTACACCTTTTAATAACACTGAGGGTGGCCTAATTATTTCTTCTCAACACCACTCAAAGAAGGATGAAGATAGGGATAAGAAAATGCAAGACCTTGAAAATAAAGTTAATGCTTTGATGTCTGCTCAGGAAGTAAAGAAGACGGGTATTCTGTGTCCCTATCCAAGAGAATGGGATTCAATACCGTACCCGACAAAATTCAATCTGATTAACTTCACACTGTTTGATAGACTTAAAATAATAAAAAGACAAAACTAAAGATTAATAGTAACTACAATATAATTTTATGTGATAAAAGCAATCACATAAGCATGCAAAAATACTAAAAATTTTGCATGAAAATTCATTCTAAAAATTCCTAATTTTACTCAAAAAGTAAGTTATAGTATAAAATGTTCAAAAAATATTATAATTCATTCTAAAAATTCCTAATTTTACTCAAAAAGTAAGTTATAGTATAAAATGTTCAAAAAATATTATCATTTATTCTTTTTATTTTCTGCTTTAATTGAGTCGAGATCAATCTTTCTCCACATTTAACTTTTGCTTGGGCAATTTTAGAGTAATGTCTTCATCATCTATATCAATTGTGATATCAGGTTGGAGTTGAATTTCTTGAAATTAATATCTTCAAATAATAAAGGCCAACACCAAAATCACCTAAATTATCTTCCCCCCCCCCCCCCCCGCATACGCCCCGCCCCCCCCCGCCCCGCCCAAAAAAAAAACCATAAGCCTAATCCATAAAATATGTTTGTACATAATGAAGAACAATAGACAATGTCAAGAGACAAAAAAGAAAAAAGAATGAATTGAATAAGAATTGCTAGGTTTGTACATGATAAAGAGCAAAAGATAAGATAAGAGTCCGGAAATATATTAGGATACACTTGGATCAATTAAATTATATTATTACTCATAATTGATATGCATAAGAGACAAAATGTGTTGACAAGCTTAAACTATAAAACAGACTGTATGGGCCCTCTAACATAATTTTTAATGCAAGCAACCCCCAAGATTAATTTTGAAAATCTCTTGATTTTGTGGAAGAGTTTGAGTGTAAAGAACAAATGTTAAATTATCTAATCTGATTAAAGTAGGATCATATAAGTTAACCACATACATAAAATTTATTTTAACAAAAACTCATATATAAGTATTATAATTGGCATTAAGATCAAAGAACGTGTGAGATTCTCTTTGACTTTTATACAAACAATATCTATTTAGATAATAATGGTATAATTAAACTTTGTGATCTAAAAAGAAATCAAACATACAATATAATTAATTACTTTAAAATAATCTAATCTAATCTAATAAGAAAAAATAGATAAAAGTACTGTAAAAAGTGTTGCAATTTTATAATTAATAATTCTTAAACAATCTAATCTATTCTAATAAGAAGAAAATAACAAAGACACATACTTGTTGAAGAAGATAAATGTACTGTGAAAGCTATTGTAATTTCTTGATCTGAAAAAGATCAGATATACAATATAATTAATTGCTTTAAAATAATCTAATTCAATCTAATAGCAAAGGCAGATGCCTGTAAAAGGAGATAAAAGTACTATAGAAATTATTGTAATTTCTTGGCTTATATATATATTGGTATATGATGTTGCATATGAGAGGATAACAATTATAAATAAAGTTCTATTTAAATAATAATAGTATAATTAAATTTTGAAACTAACTATGCAGTACTTTGAACTACTTTAATTTTAGTCGGTGAGAGATCGTCACTTTGTGTGTAATTATTAATCATATAGCATGTGAATAATTATTTAATTTTAGTCGGTGAGAGATCGTCACTTTGTGTGTAATTATTAATCATATAGCATGTGAATAATTATTTGCAGATTTGCATTATTATTCATGTATAACATGTGAGTAATTGTTTGCAGTTTGATCATTGATCACATATAAGAGCGAGGGAGTAAATTTGGTATTTAATAAATCGTCTATTTAACCTAAGCGTATTGTGAACTACTTGAATTTTAGTTGGTGAGAGATCGTCATGTTGTGTGTAATTATTAATCATATAACATGTGAATAATTGTTCTATTTTAGTTGGTGAGAGATCGTCATGTTGTGTGTAATTATTAATCATATAACATGTGAATAATTGTTCTCACTTTAACATTATTAATCATGTAGCACATGAATAATTATTTGCAATTTGATCATTGATCACATATTAGAGCGAGGGGATAAATTTGGTATTTAATAAATCGTCTAATTTACTTAAGTTGCTCTTTCATTTATGTTTACATTTCAATTTAAACCATATCTTTATCTTCATACTATGTATATCCAACAAGGATTCATCAATTTATCAAGTTACTCTTACTTAATGGATTAGTATTTAAATTCCAATGGTATTTTTGTCTACTAAAAGATTTTTCCGAACTCGTGTTTTCAAAGTGAGTATGATATGATAATAGTGTCATGGGTCCCAATTTTAAGGAAACTCATTTCCTCCCAAAAGTTATGAAATGAGCTTGAAAAGATGAAACTGAATCCCACAACATATTTCTCATGAGAAATCTCTCAAACTTGGGTTTCTAAAAAATGAACCAAGCAGCCCCTAAAAGTAATAACCCATTATTCTATCTAAAGGAACATAAGCACAGGATGTCCAATCAAAGAAACAAAAAAAAAACATAAAAAATGGGGTTCGGGAGCCAGGGTTTCCACCTAACTTGGTTAAACTGTCAAGTTACAACAGTAAACATTATGCTATAGAAAAGACCTTTTGCGGTCAAAAAATAAAAACAAAAACCTTAACAGAATCAATGAACAAACTCCCCATTATTGAGGAGAATGTCCCTTGAAAATCAAGTCACACAGAGGGCTAGCTTTGAAAACTACAAGCATAACCTTACAGATTGGCCCTCTCCTTCATCACTCTTCACCTGAGGATGCTTTCCTTCTCTATCTACAACACACCTCTTATAGGGCACAAACCCCCTCAATGACTTCTCCGATCCATCCCTCCTACCATTGAGAGCTGTAGCGTCCTTGAATATGTCGTCGCTCTTATTTACATTTCGATCTCCTTCAGCAATTGAATCAGTATTCGAACCAGTCCGAGAGGTTTCGTTCTTCAGTGCTTCAGTATGATTGCTTAGGAATTGTCTCGAACTTGAATTTTGTTGATGAAGAAATGGAAGCGGTAATTTTCCATACAATGCCCACCAAGATTTCATGGAGTCTCCAAAATTAGAAGGAAATGGATAAAACTGTCCGGGTAGAAGAGGTAGAATCGGAGCGCTTAAATCTATACACAGATTCTTTTCTTGCTTCTCAATATCGACAGCAGGCAGCGACTCAGAATTTGTTACATTATTCACAATGCTGGAAGGCGACGGATTTTGTGAATCCGCCACCAGAACAGTTTTCCCAAATAGCTTGAGGTAAGGAACTGGTGCATCCCTTGATGAAACTTCCTTTGATGAAGCATGGCCTCCAAAGTGAAGGTCTA
>NC_033797.1:10053678-10058805 GCF_001876935.1 Asparagus officinalis
TGAGGAATGTCAAGAGGTTTACCATGGGTGAATGATTTTGTTTCTCTTCCTCGATTGATGTTTCTTGTTCATTTGATCCAGCAGCAGAAGTAACAGGTGACGTGCAACTATTTGGGAGGCTCGAGAGAAACGAACTCATCGTGTCCGAACCAAATGCAGATAGAACAGATGTTGGTGACCCATTCCCTTGTTCAGAGCCAGATAAAATAGGTGACGAGGACCTTCCTAGTTTGCCTATATTGAGCGTTCCATTGTTTGAAGAGGTCCCAAATTTACGAGGATAAGGATGCACTGGCTTCCTCTTAGGCCGAGGAGGAGGTATCTCAATTGGCTTTACCTTGCCTGCACCATTTGCTGTCGATTCCTTCACCACCTGCTACACTAAATACAGCTCATGAAAATAATAACAGAATTGTTCATAAATCTAAACGAACACTCCAAGAAATCCCTAAGTAGTTAGTTATAAAAGAGGAAAGGACCTTAGTGAAGAACTTTTGAGCATGACTTCTAATCTGAACAGCGGTCTTCGTACCTACGTGCTCTGCAGTAAAAAAAAAATTTCAAGTCAGAATCAGCAACAAGCCTACATAATTGTAGAGATAACGATGACGGTATTTCTCAGAATCACAGCATATATACCTTCGATACGTCTCCATGCTCGGCCATACAACCGCAGAGCTTCAAGAAATTTATGGTGCTCTTCTTCTGTCCACCTCTCCCTCTGCTTTGTGATTGTGTAAGGTTTCCTAACCTAAGGGAGGTTGAAGGAAACAAGAAAATAAGCTTCATTGGTGCTCTATTAAAGTTTGGATTGCTACAAAGAGGTTTGCATTGTAATGAAACCTTGGGGGCAAATACATCTCTTGATGAATGATTCTCCTCTGACTGGACTCCATTTATTGATGGAGTTTCGAGGGAAAAAGATTCCATATCCGTACTTACGTTATGCTCCTACTGAAGAACAACATACAGTTCATGTCAGCAATTGAATTGAAGAAATAGCTAACACGACGCATGTTTTCGGAAATTAAAAGAATTACAAATCATACGATTCGAGCTAAGATGATACCATAAATTAGGGGTTGTAGACACTACGATTTCAAGGACTGATTCGATGCACCCTAAATTATCCGTGACACGTTTCTAAGATTCCAATCACGGTGAACCTTTGTTTTTTTTTTTAATTGCCGATAGCGACCTTTGTTTTTCAATTGCTATAACAATCTATAAATTTAATTTGGATTATACAAATTAAATAGGCGTATTGGTTTGCTCACACACAAACGCATGAGTTTGCTGTGGTTGAAACTTTACTGTGCCCGTCTATACACGTAGATTTGAGAAGATGTTCAACGTTAGAAGGGTCCGAATTGTTTTCTGGATCTAAGTGGGACCCACTGGAGACACTCCACGATAACGCCTCCGATTTAATTTGGTTAAATTGCACTCAAATGCCCTGTAGTTTCACCGACATTGCATTTAATACTGGGTAAATAAATATCCAAAGTATCTACATGTTGCAGATCATTGCCAAAGTTCAAAAAAAATCCAGATGGCGTTGACTTTTCTTTATGTATCCAAAAATTCACATAACACATGATGTCAAAGTGCAACTTTTGGAAACTTAAGGGTATCACAGTGAGGTTTTTTTATAAACCGAGGGTACTTATATGCAACATTTGGTAAACAAGAGGATAGAAAAGTGCTTTGAGGCATTTATACGTAACATTTAAGTACTATGAATGACGCATTTTTTGCTCGGTTTTGAAATTAGAGTCACTTAAGAGCATTTAGGTGCAATTTAGTCATTTAATTTGTACTCTAAGGCAAAAAAAAATCAAATTTTACCACAAAAAATTGCATAATTTGCTGCTACTTTTTACAGTTAAACTGTGACTAATTATCACTCCATTAGAACATAGCAGTAAAGAAGGGTATATATCAAATTCTTACTTATCCATCTCTTTATGGGGGAAAAACTATTTTTCACAGGATTTCCCTCAAAATTAGAAATTGTGCAATTCTTTATTAATTCCTAATTGAAATTTTAGAGAGAGAAACCTGGCACCAAACCAAGAGGGGAAAAAAAATCAATGAACCTCTACCAAATAATTGATTTCGAACTGAAAATTTTTGAGATTAACGGCAAAAAAAAAAAATTCAGTACCTGAATGCCCATTCCAAGCAACCTTCTTAACTCTCCACTTCAACTAGAGGACTGAATTTATAAATAAATAAATAAAAAGTGCAAAAATAACTAAATCGGGTCAAAAAAATCTTAGGATTTCAAGATCCAAACCCGATACCAAAACAAGAGAGAATAGGGGGGAGAGGGAGAGAGAGAGAGAGAGATGACGGAGAGAGCAAATGGGAGAGAAGAGAGGGAGAGGGGGCAAAAAAAGGAGAGGGTCGCCACGTCAGACACCGCTGGACCCAAGAGAATTCGAGAAACCTGTTGAATCCTGTGGCTGACAATTGACGACACATGGGACACGTGGCGCTCCCTGTCGTCTATAGCCACCCGGATTTTAATTTGAGCTTTTGCTTTAATCGGGTGATTAAGAGCGAAGAACGGATTAATTAAAAAAAAATCTCACAAATATTATAATAAATTCCAGTAAAAGGCTCTCCCTACAAAATCATCATGAATTCAAAGTCAATATAACTAGTATACTATATATTAACACAATAAATATCAGTACAATCAATATCATTGAAAACAAAATAGTTTATCCGTGTGATCGCAATTTTCAACATGTAGTAATATTTATCATGATTTGTTTTCAATAGAACTTTTTTTCCCTTTTCCACTCACTCTCTTGTGAGAAAGAAATTACAGAGGGAACACTAGGTAAAAAAATTATATAGTAAAAAGAGACAACATGAAATATGCATTGAGATTTATTTTAGATTAATAATGGCATTAGTTTGTACTGTTTACCTTAATTGCTTCAATACTTTGTACTTAGATATGATTTTAGTGGTTTCATAATGGAAGACTTTTTCTCTTCATGTACTATGATGTTTAGCTGTTAAGTAGCAATTAGAGGTGGGTTAGAAAAATAGGAGTGACAATAAAAAGCGACTAACTAAAGTACACGGTTTAATATATAGTTCATCCGTTCAGGTGGTTTTACACAAAAGGACTTAAATTTGTGTTATTACAGTTGAATTCCTTCCCAAAGCAACCGCAGTCAGCCAAGTGTTAGGTCACCTCTGAGGAATCTGCTCATATTTCTCTTGACCGTCATATTTTTAAGTTTACTTGGTCCCATGTTTAATTTGCTTTTGACTGCCATAACACAAGACTTAATTTTCAATTTGAGTTGGGTAATATAATGTTATTAGATTAGTACGAATGTAAAAGTTTTTTGCACTTAAAATATTTTTCTACATAAATTTGCGGACGTATACATGTTAACTTAGAAAACATAATACTACCATAACACAAGAAGTTATTGTTTTTTTATAAAGATTGAGATTTACTTCAAACGAAAGGGAAGCAAGAGTTTGAATGATTAGAAATCTGCGGGCGACTCCAAATTCACTTGAAATAAGAGTACGAGGCCCACCCTCATCATCTTCCACATTTATGGTGCTTAAATAGCCATAAATATAAACAAGTGAAGAGCAAAGCGGATAAATTTTAGTAGTTCCTAATCCTGGCATATACACCCCCAAGCGATTTCTACGCACTAAAATATGCTGCTCCGAGAGAGACAGCGCGCCGCCCCGGGCCCTCGGGCGGCTCTTTTGTGGCTCCTGGGCCAGGGCCCGGCCGGCCCGGATGTAGGTTTTTAATTTTTAGTTTCTATTTTTATGTATTATATTATATATGTATATACTAAATATATATAATATGATATATATTGTATATATAATATATTTTATATTAGTTATAATATATGTATATATATTAGATATATGATTAATCAACATATTTCTATATATGTATAACTAAGTCATATGTGTGTATATAATACTCTCCTTAGTATATAACGTATATTAAGTATACTCTCTCTTATGTAAGATATATATGTATAAGTATATAAGTATACTTTCCTCTTATATAAGATATATCATAAGAAATACTCTCTCTTATATCTTTTATAATTAGCATGTATGTATCATATATATCCTCCTTTAGTATATATGTATATATAAGCTATAACTCTCTCTTATATATGTAACTCTCTCTATATAATTATATTTCTATATATGGTATAATATGTCATATGTGTAAGTGTATATGATATAGCTCTTCTTAGTATAAATAAGTATATATAAGATACTTCCTCTTCTTACTGTAAGTATATATTATATATATATAATAATTAGTAAATATAAAGTTAATAATATAAGAGTATACTTTCTCTTATATAAGTATATATATATATATCGATACTTACCCTTTAAAAGCACGAGTTCGGAAAAATCTTTTATTTTTTTTAGACAAATATGCCCGGCTTTATAGTTGAACATCTATCATAATCAAATTCTAAATTTCAATGGTCAATATTACCCTTACACTATTTTGAATCATTTTATTTATATCTTTCAAATCTAATCGCTAAGCATCAATCATGATCTTATCCTAATCCTATGTGAACCATGTTTAGCTTAACAATTAAAAAAAACTAAAATATTAATAAAATATATAAAACATAAAAAGTTTTATAATATTAGTTTGTTAAGATAAAGAAATTACAAGTAGATAACATATTATAATACATGAAGTATTGTAAAAAAACCATAAAAAGTTTTAAAATTGCAGAAAAGACCCTAAAAAGTTCAAAATTATAAAACTCATCCAAATGTCTCAAAACTTAAAATAAAAAACATGAAATTAAAAAATTAACATCAGTTTGCAAAGAATTTAAAATTTACAGTTAACACCTCAATGTCTTAAAAATTATAGAAACACCCTCAAAAGTTTAAATTACAAACAAGCACATTAAAATTCTCAAAAGTTTAAATTACAAACAAGCACATTAAAATTCTAAAATTTTAAAACTTACAAACAACACAGATGCATTCAAGAGATTATCATGATACACATAAAATTTTTGACATTTAAATTTAAATTTTTTAATTAACACCCTCAATATCTCAAAAATTATAGAAACA
>NC_033797.1:10059805-10077321 GCF_001876935.1 Asparagus officinalis
AATTCTTGACTAACCTGATATTTACAAGAAACATGAGATTACAGTCCTGCGTTGGGTTTATCTCCTGCCAGGATGAGTGAGATCTCCAAACCTCTGCTAAATGCCTGATTGAACATAAGTCGAGTCTGGAAGGTCGATACAAAGGGAAACCAAGATAAGATGACGATCGGCACAAAGATGAGCATTCCCATGGCAGCATCATAAAGACGTGCAAGTGACCGCACTGTTTTCCACAGCCGTAGCTTCTTCACCAGGGGCCTCCATGCCACAGCAATCTGATTTGCATGAACATGAAATAATTAAATAATATTTGAGATTACTAAATAATATCTTCATGTTTTAATCCATAGATGGGGACGAAAACAAAAGCAAAGATGCATTTCTCAGATATACCAAAGTTTATGACACCCTGTTTATGAGTTCTTGAGGCATTCTTATCACACTCAAACTAAACCATATGATCAACAACTGTTTATTTATCATTATGCTCTAATTCATGCATTTTGGCACTTTGGCTTGTTCTATGCATCACTTATATTGTGGTTCTCTACAAGTAGTTATTGTGTTAGTTCTTCATCCAGACACTACATGTACAAGCTTGAAGTGCAGGATCAGAAACATGATTCAATGGATAAATCTACAAAGCCTATCACGCCTCAAAAGTCTGGCAAATGATATATTTCTAGTGACTAGGGCCACTTGACTAAAGTCACTGGAAGAGAACACCACATTATTATATTTTTGTGATGGTAAAGAGGAGCTCTTTTAAGCCTGATAACTGCTGCTAAAAATAATATCGAAGCAGCTCAAGCATTTCTAGTATCCGGAGTATATATGTATGCAAGTGTAACCTGTTTCTTTCCTCTTCCTTGACCTCATTTTCAGTTGCAAGTGTATTTAATAATATAATGACATTTTGACCCAAGCTATTTCTCCAACCTGATGGCAACTAAAAGGTTCAACACCATGGCCTCCTATTTGGAATAGTACTCCACCATATCAGGTGTGGTATCCACAGACTAAATATATGCAGTGAATTTGAGAGCTGAAGATATGTCATGCTAGACTTCTGCCTTTTGAATGAATAAGGGAACTAAGTGAACATTTGTTCACCAAAATGAATACATATTTAACATAAAAAAAGACAGCTAAAGTGGTGATTGCTTGTGCAATGTTGCAATACTATCAACTTACTGCTACAGACCAAGTATATCAAGCTAGATTGTCAGGCACTAACAGCTGGTACAGACGATAAAAAAATAACTAAATAGGACGTGAAGTGATCAACTGATATGCTATAAATCAAGATAACAGAAAGAAACAAGAGAGTTTTCATCTGGAGGAAGATTAAAAAAAGACTATGCTGATGTGGTACTTACAGAAAGAATTCCCCAACCAGTGGGTAAAAATGCTAAGATGCACGCAAAGACATCTGGCACAGATAAACTTGTGAGAGCAACTGCCGCAGCTATACCAGCTAATGCTAGAAAGAATGATATGCTTTGGATAAGCCGTAGTAGCAACTGTAGATTTACAGATGCCTTCTGACTGAAGGTAAACACCTGGCAACCAGAAATCTAGTCAGAAACTGAACCTTAATATCATAATACTATCTCACTTTAACATTCAGGAGGCACTCTAGAGACCTGGAAAAGAAGAGTCAGTGCAGCTAGCACAATCCATGACAGACCATACACCTGCAATCAGTAAATAATTTCTTATATTTTCTGTAAGAAAAAATTTCACAAATGATGCCAAATAATTATGTAAAAGCAACTCTTTCTATGCCGTCCTTCTAGAAGGAAACCAAAGGACTTGAGTTGAGAAGAGATTTGTACTATAGGATTTGACAAAAGAAAACCAAAATAATTAACCTGGGAAAAATATTTTCTAGCCAGCACTCATATCCAATGAGATGAACTGTGGAATTGATAGCTAGATAGACCCAGATAGTAAACATAAACAAGAATCATAATATATGGGGCCATGTAAGATCAGTTGCAGTTGAAACCAGATAGAGAGAGGAAAGGTATCCTTATAAATGAAGGTTCTTGATTTAAACGCACAGACACAATTTATAAGAGACCATGGAGCTATTGCTAGGAAGATGGTGTATTCAATAAAGAAAATGGGTGCCCTGATAGAGAGACAGATTAGTCATTGTTTCCTTCTTTTGTTCTTTGTGCAGTATCTTTAATTTAGTGATACGCACTAGATCATAAAGCTAAATTTACCATTGGCTTAACGAAAACTTCACAATGATCATAAAGCTAAATTTAGACCTCCAGGACCAAAATGCGTAAGATAACGATCAATACAAAAGAAATTAACAAATAACGTAAAAATATTTTTACTGTAACAACTTTCAGAGACTACTTTAAATCGATGTAATGGATATAACCATAGGCATAACTATTCTTACATCAATCTAATTGGGAAGATAAAACTCTGATTATGATTAGTCACGTCTTCCAATCCATAGGCATAACTATTCTTACATCAATCTAATTGGGAAGATAAAACTCTGATTATGATTAGTCACGTCTTCCACATAATCAAGGATTAATTACATTTCAGTACCCTGAGGTATAGTATAACTACAAGGGTGATCCCGGAGACTGCATATCTACAGGGGTGACCTGAAATTGTAGTTGTAATAACACAGGCGACCCTGAAACCTGGACAACAAGCAACTCTCAAGGTTACCTGTATGAATACAATCAGTAATCCTAGGGTTACCTTTGTAGATGCAGAGACTCAGGATCACCGGTGTAATTAAGCCATACCTCAAGGCTCAAGGTACAGGTTTGTAATTAATCCCATAATCAATTTACGGACGATTGCAAGCTTTTTACAACTTGTATAACCGAAGACAGTTATTTGGTCTTTGAACTGCTTGATGAATCAGCTAAAAATTTCCCTATTACAAGATCTCTAAAAGATGAGTGAATTGAGAACCAACTACAAAGCATTTATAAAAGTTCCTAAATTAAAGAAAATTAAACCTTTAATTGGAATAAATATTGCTGAGAGGTAGTAGTAGTCACGACTAGTAACTCAATGAATGCGTCATTTTTCGATATTCTGGAGGCCCCACATTCCCAATCCCTTAATCTAGCTCTGTTGTCCCCAATAAAAGAAGAAAACTCTATGCACAGTTGGAAACAGAACTCCTAGTAGGAAAGACTCTTTAAAAGTACTTATTGCATCCCATGTCATCGTAAATACCTATGAAATTAAAATAGAAATTTTACAAGACAACTACAAGACCAACAATGTGTTATGATCTGATAATTTATCAATTAAAACCATGCAGTAAATGAGCGCTACACAGATGAGAACTTCATAATGAACCAGTAAATATACACTAAAAAGTAGATAAGAAATGAATGCATTAGGAAGTTCGAGGTCGCTAAGATAAGAAATGTATGCATTAGGAAGTTCGAGGTCGCTCCTATTAAGGATAGGATTCAAATGGACCAATTGAGATAGTTTGTCCATGTGCGATCAGCTTAAGAAATTATGTCAGAAAAATGACATTTCAAAGAAAGCAACTTAGCCTACTTTAGTCAAAATCTGTACAGGAGGGGAAATCAAGTGCAGCAGAAGGCTCAAGAAAAGGAATGAGTAAGATTTTATGACCTTCACCTGCCAGGCTCCCCCCCCCCCCCCCGTTGATCTCCCGTGGGTTTATTAGATCCATAACAACTAAAAGTTCTTTGAGACATAGGTTGCTTTGGGAAACATGCAGGAGGGCATGAGTGGGTTCCCCGTAGGCTTTCAGAAAGAAAGCTTCTGTTCATTAAATATATACTACAAGGTTACCATGTTTCTTGCCGGTTACATCAACATTGGTGTATTAATATTAAGAGACAGAAGGGAAGATACGTAACAGACAGAGTTAGATGAAAAATGTGATATCAGATGTAATCAAATCATAACAAGCATATGAAAATAGGCAATATTAACTGTACATAAAAAACGTGGCAGGGTGGCAGTGGCTAAATGTTTGGGTGATCTAGGTTGTTTAACTCTTCAATTGATCATTTAATAAATATAAATGTATTTACAGAATGGAAGGGGTTTTACCGTCAATGATGTGTCTGATCCAGTTAAATGCAACTTGTAAACAATGCCATATTGGAAGATAAAAAACCTTAAGCTTAAAATAGTCTCCAAAATCCTCCCACGCAGTGTACGGATATGTACCTGCATTTGCTATAACATAAGAAGATATCCCAGAAGATTGCATCCATTACGAATCAGTACAAATTTAAAATGCATTATATGTCCGCACAACATGATAAAAGGGTGAATCTCTCGGATACAATTTGAACTCAAACCATATTGGTGCAAAAGGAAATGGTGGTTTTTCAAATGATTTGACAGTAACAAGTAACCAAGATGCATGACACAGACAGAAACGGTAAACCCAAAAAGACGCAGGAGCACAACGAAAGCGAGAAAAATTATATGCATGTACGTAGGGCTTGAGAACAAGTTTTGCATTCACTCCAAAAAGTAGGAATTAGTAAATTCACCCCAAACTTGCTTGCGCCCACCATTACTCCTGAAAAGGTAGGGTTGTGTGATAAGGTTTGATCCTCCCAAGGATAGAACTTGAGGTTTGTCTTAAGATTTTTACGCCAACAAAATTTGATGGTTAGCACCATTAAGGGCCACATATGCTATTTATCTCGACCATCTAAGGTATGAATCAAGTGGTACTTTCTTTAACTATTAAGATTTACACAGAACACTGGAACCATTAAATGAGTGGACTGAAAATCTCCATAAACATAACTCCGTATCAATATACATATTAACACGTAATCAGCAGTTAGGGAAAAGTACAGTTTGTTAATAACACAGTACCCCATCTAGTCGTTAAACTTAAATGAGGCAAGCAACATAAGTGTGGTCACCTCTGATTACTTGGTTTAACAACTTACAAGATAAACCTTCACATGATCAAAAACAAAAACAAAAAACAAAAACAAAAACAAAAAAAAAACAAAACAAAAGGAAAGGTAAAACCAGACATCATAATCATAAAGGTTACATCACTTCTAGAACAATGGAAAACTCATCTGAAATACAATGTGAAGAAACTACACATCAAGAACTCGAACAGAACTTTTCTAAATTAATTATAACAATTTTTGGCATTTTGATGGAGTAACCACAAACCAACAGTTAAAACGCATCCATCTTTCTTTCAATATTTATTTCTCAAAACCAATAATTTTGGACCGAAACTAAAATATGTGTTCTTGTTTACCAGTTCCTCTTCCCACCATGCCTCCCAGCTTTCCTCTCCTTTAACCCCAATCCCACCTCTATAAAAAAGCCAGTCTGTCCAGTGCCGGAAATCTTCCACAGTCCTGTAGAGAGAAAAAAGTATCGGCAAGCAGTAATCAATTGTGTATTTCCGCGTGTCAAAGAGGGGAGGGGAGTTTTTTTCTTTTTTTGGGGTGGGGTGTTGAGGGGTTGGGGTTTTTTTTTTGGGGGGGGAGGGGGTTTGGGAGCGGGAAGGACGCGGGGTTGATGTGAAAAAGTTTACGAGCATGTACCAGAGTTTATTATGTATCTGTGGCCAATGAACATGCATGTGATACAGTCACGAGCAAGAGCATGCCATCATTTATTGTATATGTATAGGCCCACATGTCAATGTAAATACACATTTTTAGCACGTGTTGTGCATTGGTGGTTTTTATTTATTTATTTATTTTAATTTTTTTGGGGTGGGGGAGGGGGTGGTGTTGTGGGCGGGAGAGGGTTGTGGAGATTAGGTTTAGACCATCATAAGGGAGAGAAGATGCACTCACTTCTGCCACTCAAACCCTGACGGGTTGAAAATGTATGGAGCAAAAAGCCAAGAGAGTGCCATATACCAACTGCTAATGGAAATTAGGATGTAGGCCACAGCTCCCTTTTTTGTGTACCCATATGCAAGGTACACCACAAGCAGAATTACAACTTCAAGCCTACAGATTGAGAAATATGCATCACAGATGTGCTTACAAAAATTAGAAATTTTAAAGGATAAACTATTACATGAGAAAACATACCCTTTAACAAAATGGCTGCGGGAATAAATTCTGTAATTTTCTGAAAACTTGATGTGGCGAACAACAAAGCCTCTCCCAGTTGCTTGGTACTGTTCAAAATTGATTGGAAATGTTAAATAGATAGTTCTTTTAAACAAGGAAAATATCAAACAAAGAAGAGGAACAGAATTCCTTGCCCTTGCACCACCATGGAGTATTGTTCGGCCAAAGTAATGAGTTCGTGTTCCAAGAGAGAATGTGAAAAAGACAGAGCATAGCTGAAATTGCGTTGTAGTAAAGCTAACAACAGCCTGCAATGGGCAGCATAACTTGTAAGGAAAGGCTAATTCACAAATAACTACTAATCTCCTGACAGTGATTATAGTCACAAATATTTGAGATCAACCAACAAATTAATAACATTCTGTAACTACATTGTCCCACAGAATCCTGAAGAAAAAGCTGACAATCATATGAGTTTTCTGCTAGAGAAGTCTGAAATAAAAGTTTGTTCCCTATACCAGATTTACTAGATAGTCCATAGTGAAGTTTCCTCCCTTTATGTGACAATAGCAACATTGCTAATGCGCATAAGTAACCTAAGATGTCACTTCTGCACGTATACAACCAACTGCCAAGTAATGGATGATTCTAATAGAAGCTATTAACTTGACTCGCATGACAAAATATGCAATAATCAATTATGCGTCCTAATTTTCAAGCATTTTACACATTTTTTAGCATGAGTAACCTAACGCATCACTTAAAGTTCCTCATGTCTACAGCCAATTGTCAACAAATAGATGCTTCCAATAGGAACCTGGCTCGCATAACCCACATAAAATATGCATTAATCAATTGAACTTCCAAATCCTCAAGAATTTTTTTCCTACATTCAATAATGTGAACTGCAGTCCTTCGCGACTTGCAGACGTAGTTATCTCTGCAAATCTCCAAATTGAACATTTGTCACCAACATAATGATTCACATATCTTTACAGGTCATGCTGATGTGGGAGCAAAAGGGTCCAAATTGCGAATTCGGCTTCTCTGGACTGTGTGCATGGCTTTAATTGATCGGACCATAACTTTCTCTTGAGAAGTACAAAAGACATCTCGTTTAAAGTGATCCTTAGATATTTGGGTCTAGTTTCGGTAAAATCAAACTTTGCATAATTTGGAAATCTGCACTGAGAGGTATAGTGAAAATACAGCACGGAGGTCAAGTCTAGATCACATGAAGTCTTTTACATTTTCTAGGTTATTTAATTAGCCAAATGAGTCTATTAGTTTCTCATTGTCACTAAATTTCTTTTAGACTCATGAATCTTCCATGCTTGAAGGTTGTTTCAAGCCTATATATAGTTTTGAAGTCTAAGGGAAAAGTACAGTGTGTTGCGTTTAATTATAGTTAAGCCTTGTGCTTTGTGTTTGCTCTAATAATGTTACATTAAACGTTGGGCGCTTCTAGGCATCGAACTTGGCGCCCAGCGCTTAGTCGCCTAGGCGGGCGCCTAAGCGGTTTCTGGGCGTTTTTTTTTCTTTCTTCATTTAAGTGGTGGTCGATGAGGTTTTGCTGAAGGTCGGAGGAGGTAGTGGAGGTGTTCATATTTGGATGCAATCCACGTAAGCAGACAATGCTCCTCTAAACGCTCGTAAAATTTAGGTGAGCAACCTATATACTGCCTAGGCGCTAGGCGCTAGTTAGGCGGCCTATGTACCGCCTAGGCCTAGGCGTACGTCTAAGCGGACTAGGCGGGGTTTTTTTAAAAACAGCGTGCTCTACATTACATTGGTGAATTCCATTAAGTGTCAGCGCTCTCCTATATCTCTGAGATGGGGTCCTTAGATTGGTGACAGCCATATTTCTCTAGACTGGTGAATCTGTATCTCTAGAGCGGTAGGCTAAACCCCAATTATTGTCATTTATTCTATGGTGGTGTGTCTATATCCTTAAGAGTAACCAACATCATATCCTCATTTCCTCATATTTTCCTTTTATCCACCTTGCTCATACCGTCCCGGCATCTTTTGGTATCAGAGCTCATGGTGATCGTGGCTGGAGGACAACAACAATATTGGTGCAATACTGAGGCAATGCAATCTTCACATCGCCGAGGTGGATAAAGTAAGAATGCAGTCTCAACAACTTCAAGAGGGTCTTGCACAATTAGAAACCCAACGATTTCTGAAGCAACAAAAAGAGCAACATGAGAGTCTACAAGATTTTGATTCCGAGAGGTATTGACATTCCCTTGATGAGAATGAATTGGTTAATTATTTTTATCTTGATCTTCTTTCTCTTCAAGTGCAAAATCTCCACCTCTTTTCGATAATGAGTCACCACCAATCTCTGATGAAGATCAAACAAAAAATATTGTGTATGAAGATCATGGAGAGCCACCAACCATTGATGATAATCCACCTGAATATACCATTTATGATGGGCTTAACGAGGCCATTTTTAATCTTACAAATTTTGGACATGGCACAATTTCATCAAGAAGTGAAGAGATACGCTTAGGTTTTTATATTGGTGGTAAAAAAGGATACTAGAAAAGATAACGAATCTCTACTAATGGTGATTCTTCAAGAATTTTACTATATTGTTCTAGAGGCGATTTTCAACGGTTTTCCACTTATCAAAGGCATAAATATTCTATTGCTCTTGTTCCTGGTATTGCTCTTCCAAATAATCCCACTTACTTTATTAATTTGAAAGAAAGAGAGAAACTGAATCAAGAAGTTGATTCTCCAAGTTTGATCGACATTCAAATATATATCAGGAATCATGAAAAGCATATGATGCGTATTCGCGAAGTTCTTGAAGTCTTAGTCAACTCAGTGAGAATGCATACAACGTTTGAAAGACTAGGACTTACTTCCGCCTTCCATGTTTTAGTCCCGCATTCCTTTAATTTCAGTGAAGAATCAAGGACGATTCTTTTTCCAACTCAGCAAGAATGATGCAGGAGCAAAGGGGTCCAAATTGCAAATTCGGATTCTCTGGACTGTGTGCACGGGTTTGATTTATCTGGTCATAACTTTCTCTAGACAAGTCCAAAAGACATCCTGTTTAAAGTGAGCCTTAGATACTTGGGTCTAGTTTCGGTAAAATCAAAGTTTGCATAATTTGGAAATCTGTGCCGAGAGGTATTGTGAAAATACAGCAAGGGGTCGAATCTGGATCACATGAAGTCTTTTATATTTCCTAGGTTATTTAGTTAGTCAAATGAGTCTTCTAGTTTCTCAATGTCATTAAATTTCTTTTAGATTCATGAATCTTCCATGCTTGAAGGGTTGTTTCAAGCCTATATATAGTTTTAAAGTTTAATGGAAAAGTATAGCATGCTGAGTTTAATTATAGTTAAGCCTTGTCCTTTGTGTTATAAGTTTGATGATATTTAAGCCTATATATAGTTTTAAAGTCTAATAATGGAAAAGTATAGTGTGTTGAGTTTTGATTATAGCTAAGCCTTGTGCTTTGTGTTTACTCTACATTTCATTGGTGGATTTCATTGAGTGTCAGTGCTCTCCTGTATCTCCAAGGTTGTATCTCCACGGTTGGGTCCTTAAAGAGTAGTGACCACCATATTTCTCTAGAGTGGTGAATCTATATCTCTAAAGTGGTAGGCTAACCCCACAATTATTATCATTTATTCCAAGGTAGTGTGTCTGTATCCTTAAGAGTAACTGACATCCTATCCTCATTTTCTCATATTTTCCTTTTATCCATCTTGTCCATACTGCCCCGACAGCACATGCACCCTAAATCAAGGACTTAAACACCCCGTCAATTGATGTGACATAAGTCATGGTTATGGGTACGGGTGCTGGCATGAATACAGATACGGGACATGACAAATTTGCAAAAGGTAGGGTACAAGGACAGAACTGAAACTCATGGACTGTAATCTTAATTCTGAGCAAGATATCCAAAGGATGCATTGAATTTATTCTTCTGAAGGTTGAAACAAACTCGATCTTTTCCCAATAAGTTCAAAAAATGGATGTGTAGTGTAGGATTTATGTCAAAAAAATGTACGTGGAGTTTTTTAAATTAAAACATGCTGTATATTTGAGTTCACGTCTGAAATCTGAATAAATGTATGCATATTTAAGGAGTGTCCATGAAGTATCAGCTAGAAGCAGTGTTTTACATGTCGGCCGACATATCGGATTTAGGGGCCAACCGACACGATATGAAGCTTTTCAATGCGTATTGCGTTTTCAGGGTTCATATCGGATATATCGAGGGATATGTCGGATATGTCGGGCGAATATGTCGGGTGATATATTGGTTATGTCGGCTGATTTTTCAGTTTGAAAAATTGGCTGGTTTTTTTATTTTTTTGGCTATGTTTGTCTAATCAGGTTTGAGTTTAAATTCTTGACTATCTTAATATTACTTAAAAAGACAAAAACCGATAAGTTAAAGGAAATGAAAAAAAAGACCGAAATAATATTTGTCGCTCATCTTCTCTCTCTCCTTCGACATCGCATCGGTCTCTTCTCCGAGCTATTCCTTCAACATCAATATAGGACGATCTTCTCTCTTCTTAACTGCTAATATCGGATTTCTCACATCTTTCCTTCAACGTCAATCCTAAGCATCATAAGTTATTTACTCTTTTATATGTTTAGACAATAGAATTTTTTAAGTCTATTTAGATTTTATTTATGATATTTATATTACACATATGCACACCATCCGATATGGCAATCCGATACTTTTTTCATGTCCCCCGACATATCCCCGATTTCCGCTATCCAACATGAATTTTAGTCATCCAACATGAACCCGATATCCGACGTTTAAAACTTTGACTAGAGGTACGGGTACGACATGTGTCAGGTACAAGTATGTGGCAGGTGTGATAGAAATACCAAGGTAACACAGGATGTAACTAGTAGTTAAAAAATCAATGGTTTTAAAGATTTTTTTTAACAAATTGATCCATAGTGGTAAAAATAAAACCCTAAGCCACTAGAATCAGTTCTTAGTGAGCTTCCAAATATTTAAAATATGAAAATGAAATGGTTTTTATTTGGAACTTCTCAAGATGGGGAAAAAACTAAATATCCCTCTACTTACACATATATGTGCACAAATATAAGCATCCGTATTATGATGTAATGTATGCAGCATTGCTTCATGTCAGCAATTTTGTTTGGTATGCTTGAGTAAATTTCTTGCAGTTAAAAGCTTATTTTAATTATAAAATATGAACAGAGAGAATAAGCAGAATCAGAGAGCAGTAAAGGCATAAGAGGATGCCCCCAAGTATATATATATATGCCTGGCGTTGTGTTGGATCTAGGGGAAGCATTATAGGTAGACTTTGACACCCGCAAATATGCATGACCCGATAATATGTCAGGACATAGAATTTCCGACTCTCAAATACACATGGCTTAAAAGGGTAAGATCTGCACACTGTCAGACAGGTTACAGCACCCTCAACAATGCATGGGCAGGAAAGAGATACTAATTTCGCAGGTCTAGATTTTGGTGAAAGGTTGGCAAAGTAAAAACCAGGTTGGACCCAAATTTATACATATACTAAAGTTAACTCGGATGAACAGTGCTTACCTACAGTTCATCCCAGTTAACTTTAAATATATATATATAAAACAATTATAAGGGTGTGTTTGATTTGGTACAGTTGGATCTGCAAATGCATTTGTAGTAACAAGGTCCAACTACATGTGTCGGAGTTGCATTCTATTGTTTGGGTGACATGTTGATTCCACTAGGTGTGCGATAAAATCAATGTTTGCTTGCATGGAGCTGTAAACACACAGATACATAAATTATGGATTCCTCCTAATATGAATAAGAAAATATAAACTTTTTTAAAAAAATACTTCTTTAACAAAAAAGTAGTTGAATTCTGCCTTCAAATTTTTTGAAAATTATATATTTTATAACTAATAAACTTTGTCCAATATATTTAAAAGATTAATTTTTCTGCATAATATTTTGTGAGTTTCATTTACCTATTTTTATAAATTTTCTTACAAAAATTAGTAATTTCTTCTTATTCATTTTAGAATACTTATCACAAATTTTTCCCGAATTTCATCAATTAAATTCTAGGAACTTGCAAAAATTACAGAAAATGTTTTTTTACCAACAAAGTTATTTTCGTTCAATTTATATTACAAGATATATTTTTTATAAAAAGTTTTGAATTTTGTCTAACATATTTCTTAGTTTGCACCTAAAAATAATAAATTTTTTTCAAGTACATAAAGGGAATGCAATAAAGAGTTTAAGGTCTAAGAGTCTTTATCTTAGAATGCAATAAAGAGTTTAAGGTCTAAGAGAGGATAAATTTGAAGTTGGAACACAAGTTATTTATCCAAAACTATAGAGGAAAAAGTTAAAAAAAAGAAAAAGAAAAATGTCATTGTATCACATGTTGCAACACACATCAATTTGGGTGCTGTTGCAACACATTTATTTTGAAGATTTTTTGTTGTTACAACACTTGGAAATTGTAACACTGCCAAATTAAACTCCTGTGTACCCTGGAGAACCGCATATAGCTCCAACACCATCAAACCAAACATCACCTAAGACACTTAATCAGTGTACAAGCTAGGCTACTGGTACTACTGTCCAATGTCTTTTGGGAAGTATTGGGATCGAGTCATGGAGCGGGCATTTATTTTGTGGCTTTTTTCTTACACCCAAAGTTTTTTATGGCTTTTTCTTACACCCAAAGTTTGACCCCAATTTAGTTTTATACACCCACATTAAAAGTTGGTATTTGCCTGTAAATCCAAAGTTTTACCCCATTCATTTTTTAATGACCTACTCCCAGAATTTGATTAGGATTTTTTATCTATAAATCAAAGTTTTATCCCAATTTATTTTAAGCCCACCCATTTCTGAAGACTCTTTCGCCCATAAACAAAGTCTGAAAGTCTTATCCCTATTTATTTTTAAATGCACCCTCTTCCAGAAAGGATAATTTCTCAATGAACCCAAAGTTTTACTCACATTATTGTTAATCCTACCCACTTCCAAAATCACTACCAACGTAAAAAGCTCGATATATGGTACAAATTAGTATATTGACATAGTTTAATATATATTTGTTGGTAATATGGTGTGTTTTGAACAAAATGCTTAACCTGTTATTTTGTTGGCTCTGTTCTTACTAATATCGCATCATGAACAATAGATGGATTAAACTCAAAGTTTTATCCCCATTTATTTTTAAACTTGCCCACTTCCAAAAGAGTGCCTATAAAAAACTACAGTTGAGTTTAGATTCTTCCAGAACATGTTCCTTTTCTTTCTTAAAAGAACCTCTCGGGTTCCGATGTAGACAGATTTAGGTACACACATACTATTTTTCTTTTTGCCTTTCATTACTTAGTCATTTATTTGATGCAATTACAAACAACCTATTTTAAAACTATTTCCATTGTTCTTTACTATCATTATTCTTCCATCTCATCATCCCCCCCCCCCCCCCCCCAAAAAAAAAAAAAAACCACCCAACAAAAAAAAACTAGTTCTAAAGTCATCCACTTCCAAAGTCATTCTTAGACCTAAAACATTTAATTAAATTAATTTTAAACCCACTTTGTATTCGAGCATTCTGATATTCGGCATATGTTAGTATATTCTGGTGTAACATGCTATACTCTTAGTAATTAGTTGCATGATACATTTTTAAATGGAATGCTCATACTAATGTTGCGGCATTGCGCGAGTCAATTTTGCTTGTAGTCCACTAGAACTTACAAACGTTATCAGATACATCTCGAAATCTTCAGTCTCAACTAAATTTGTTATTGACCTAGGACAGCACATAGGTTCATACAAACAAGGAACCAATCTGTAAGTAGTCGCAGGTCAATTAATTTGACCCTGACTCTGAATGATTTGTCTAAAGTTCCAGATAAAAACCAGGGTCCAATAATGAACATAGTTTGGTTCCGGATCACAGGATAGCCCTAAACATGAAGGCACTTAGTCCTTGAATAATCGACAAACTGTTTTCACAAGGTACATAATGTGATAAGGTACCACGTGACTTCATAAAAGTCATTTATTGAGATTCAGCAAAAGGAATTACTTTGATAACCAAATACATCTTTAGGTGCTAATTACATCAAAATGATTGTAAGACAAACATATAGAGATTTAGGATCAAAGCTTTATAGTAGTATATTATATAATGAAGTGAAAAAGTAGTATACTATATAATGAAGTGAAAAAGTAAAGTGAGAACCTATACCTTCAGAAAACCTTGCTCAAGGATGGAACCTAATATCATTGGAACAGCTGTGAAGAGCCCAATTTGGAAAAGGAACTGTGCATTGAGAGCAGCATCTAATGCAGTGTTATCCAATATATCAGCTCTATCCTGAATTTGTTCGCCAACTCCAGATAAAGCCTGAGGAGAAAAGTTAAATTGTAGTAACGTTTCATGCGACAACTTGAATGATAAAGTAAGAAATGAACTAATAGCTGAGCTTTTATAATTAACATTTATGTTTCAGGAATGTTGGATAAATGATGTCATATACCTGAAGCAGGTAATCTTGTGTATACACCAAGAATATTGACCAAATAAGTATAGAAACGTAAATATAAATACAACATTGTATGTTGTAGAAGCAGATATCCCTCTGAACGAACAGGAAGTTTCAATCAAATGACTCACACTCGATAAGTACAAAATTAAAATCAAGACTACTATTAAGAAAATAAAAGAACTACTACGAATACCTTAGTTCTAAATTTCTGGCCTATGCCACCAACAGTATGGTCCATTTCGAAAGTGGCTCAAGTTCAAGCCTGTGTATTATGAAAAACAAGAACAAATTGTTTTCATCGGTAAACTCTCATCATTGGATTAAAGTCCAACCTCATGCCTCTGGAGGCGCCAATTTATGTTTTAAACTGGAAACCTGTGGTCTATCTAAATATATACTATAGTGCAATCAACTATTGCGCAAATACTGAGGAATGAGAAAGCTTCAATTGCACAATTAAGGTGCCAAATGCCTCTTTTTCATGATAATTTATAATTTTATTATATAGAACCAGCTACAATTATGTAAGTCTTCTACAAATTTCTATCTTCAATACAAGAACTTTACTGGATGAAACGTCAGAGCAAGGATTTCTTAAAGAGGCAAAATTATCCTATATGAGATTTGGGTTAATACAAACCGAATGTGATTAGAGAGATATTAGTTCAAGAACATAAAAAGGGTTGCTAGTGGAACAGCCTGAAAGACAACAGGATATGTGGGAGGTCTAACATAGGCCATGGCCCCCCATAAAGACAGTAGGATACCAATATTGTTCAGCTTATATTTACATAATTGCTTTCCTTCATATAGCCTTCTCTAGTATAGAACTAAATTTTTAATGTTCTATTTTAGTGCACTGTATTCTTATTCTTCTTTCATAACTTGAAATCATAACTTTGTGTTCATATTAATTAAAACAGCACTTACTTTCTAATTAAATCAACTGCTTTTACTTGAGACTTAAAGAACCTTTGCTACATCCTGTGCAAAAAAGATAATTCAATTCTACATTCACTCTTGCTGGAAAGAGTAATTCAAAAGTGGCTACCCAACATGATACTACTCCTATCCAAGAACAACAAACTAGAGATCTTTACCCTGGTTCCTCAATATTTTAGCTTATTTAATTCCTGAGTTCACGAGAACAATTATTTATGGTACCTTATTTGTGCATGAGAATGACTATATTAATTTGGAGTCATGACACACCCCCTGTTCAGGGTGTGGGCAATATCCACAATAACCTATGTTTTGCATGTATGCATCAATAAGCAAAATAGGTATTCGTCTCCAATAAGTATTTGATAGTTCGGCAATTGATGGGCACTTAAAGGATACCTAACATCCAAAAACTTCAGAATGTATGCTAAACATATCAAAGATGTATAATATATGTATCCGAGATTAAAGAGTTGAAGTTCCAACACATGAATGGTAGACCATAGTTTCATGTGACTTGTATGCATTTCATAAAACCTGTCCATCTTCTTAACTTGGAAATCTTTTATAGTAACTGGATTTGGTGACTCCTCAACCACCATTGCAATTAAGTCCACCTTACAGATATACAATCTTCTTTTCATATACATCACTTATATTCACATACATGTTCATACCGTTTCCATATCTCGTATATGTACAAGTGTTATGGGAATGTGAAGATAGTCTCTCTTTACTATAAAGGTGGCCTCAAATGATTTAGCAGGTGTCGTCACATCATTTCAGCCAGGCAAAGCCCCCCATCCCAGTGGCACCTAGTCTGGGATAGCACTTAGCCTAACCAATATGGAGCAATAATTGATTCTTGAGTATACAAATATTATCATTAGATGCAAGAAAATCACAGTCGCGCATACACCACACAAGACTATTCCCACTTTGGTAAGCGACAGTGAAAGCAAGTCGAATTTGGTCAATAAAATATTAACTAATATAATATTAATATGATTTTCGAATCACAACTGTAATTAACGTGTGAAGGTGATTTCAGCACAATTTTTTATTTCCTTTACATATACTTTCAGCATAACGTATGCTACACGGGTACGGTTGCGGATAAAGGACACAACAAATTTGTAAAAGGTAAAATACAGAGACATGACTCACATAACTATATATACATATTGAAATTAGTAAATACATGAGCTTGTTTTGTTTTACATGTCATGATTCATGAAAACTAAAGTTCCTAACATTTTCATGTTTCATTTATTAAGTAGATTATACATAGGGAAACCACTCTTTATTTAACTTGATACCTAAATGGCTCTTTTAAATCATACCTTTGAAATGAGCACGGGCTGAAACGAACTTGACTATGTCTTGCAGGAGGTGGATGTGAAGTATAAGATATACATCCAAAAAGTAAATGATGAGTGTTTTAAACTAAAACATGTATTACATAATTGAATACACGTCTGAATAAAAGCTATTCTTTCAATAGAACAGGATCCTCACATCCACAATGGACCTTCGCGTTGACTACATGACGGGTCCTTCACTCATGCGGCTTTCTGTTATAGATGCAGAATGGTTGGATGGAGTACCCGGTACCCCTCAGTCAATTAGTCTAGCCTACCTTACGAGTCAGATTTTTTCCAGAATTCTTGACTTCTCAAGTCAAATGCAGATTCCAAAATAGTGGATAATAAGGAAATCACCAGTGTCCAAGGATTGTTGGAGTAACCTAGCCCAGACAGATATGTGAGCCAAGACGAGGTGTCGGGGTAACCTAGCCCATAGTTCCTCAGAAAAACAATAAAACTGTAGGGTAATCAAGGAGACATTATTTGAAATTTCAAACAAGAGGACCAATTGTCATGATCTGAGCTTTTGAACTTTAAATAGGCGTTGAAGTTGTATTATGCTTAACTTTAAGAAGATTTATAGGTACATTGTATC
>NC_033797.1:10077331-10115498 GCF_001876935.1 Asparagus officinalis
TAACCTGGAGCTGGAGCACAATGCTGACCTTGATTGGACTACAAAATGCAAGCTTACTGCAAACTTGTCTGAGCTAATCATCATGCAGATACTAAACTAATAAACAGGTAGCCCCTTCTGTAATTTGGAGAGCATACGCAGCCATTAATAGTATAATCTACATAATGAGAAGGCTTTATAAAAGACAAGTACATGAAAGTTAAACAAATCGAAGCAAATTGCAGGAGATTGACTATTTATCAGATATTTTACACATAAATAAATCGAGAAGGGGAAAAATAACTTACAAGATATGTTTTTCCATAAAGGAAAGCATACACAGTAAGCACAGTTAACTGCAAAAAAGATAAGGATTGTGATGCTTTAGAACAGAAAAAATAACTTCACAAACTAAAAGATCTGGGTCAGCTTCAGAATTTTGACATGCAACATTGCTATGGAAAACAAATATCTGGGAGATCTATATCTGAAGCCATGATAGCGTGCCTTATTTTTCAAACCAATGCCAGTTACAGGAGCAAAATACAAGATGGGGATTAGAAAAGACAGTCATTTTGACTTAAACGGGAGAAATGGCCTGAAAATAAAATGAGTCTGATACCTGATCAGAGTGCAAAATGATGTTTATTCAAAAGCAATAGGCATTAAGTACATGATATAAACTTTGACTATGCATATAGAGTGATGCCAGCAAGTTGGCAAGCATTAAGGATTATGCTTCAGCTTTCTCTAAATGTCATATGAAATTTTACGGTATATAGGTTAAACTTTACATAGTCTGAATATGTTACAAGTAAAGAGCATAATAACTCTTAATGAATAAGACCACTACTTTCCTAAGTACCATTTAACATGAAAAAGATGAAAATAAGAAGCCAGAACCACATCAATGAAACAATTCCAACAATATTGATTCAGCTTAAAGACCAATACACAAGAGTATGTAATGAAAAGATTTGCCATGCACTTCAGAAAGTCATACCATAGTACAAAAGTAGAATCCAACTGTGGTGAAATAGAATGACATCATGCGGAAAAAGTCAAAGAGCTGCCCAAGTCTATAAACATCCCTACTAAGAACTTGTTCACCGTTGCCGCCTGCTACCTTTCCCTCAAAAAGAGCAATTTGATTTAACCCAACATCTTTTCCTTTCCCAACCTATAAAGGAAAGTAAGAAATTTAACATTTGGTTGATAAATAATAAATAAAAGAATACAGATGATACCTGGATGTACTCATGATGCGTAACATTGCCTTGACGCAGTGTAGAATTAAAACCTGCAAGTAACAGCAGAATGTCAGCAAAACATCTTTTAATATTCCTTCAATTGATAACTGGACAAAAATTTGTAGATATCAAGCAGAAGAAATCATTGCGAGCAGAAAGTGCAACACAACCAGATCAGAACTCTGGACATTGATGAGGCAAAAAGTCAAATGACGCATATCACTACAAACACGAGCTACTCAGTTTTTTAAATGTAAAACCATAAGGACGTGAATAAGAAAATTACATATTGCAATTTGCAAGGATAACAAGCTCTGACAATTACATCTCTTCTCAAGGTCCACAAAAGCACAAAAAGAAATCAAACCAATAATGAAGGATAGAAAATGATAGAATTAGTTCATATATTGAAGTCCTCCACGATCAATTGTTCACAGATGTACCTGCGCGTTCAACTTTTCACCTTTATATTCACACTAAAGAAAAATTAAGTAATCCCCAACCATGAACTTAATATTGTTTACTCATGCATACAGCTAATAAAGTTAATCACTGATCCGTCTTTTACACTCAGACACGCATATGATAATTATAGAAATATTAATGTCAAGAGTTACGTTCAGTTATATTTTATTACTGAAAAGATATGCTAAAATGACAACCTGACCAAAATAGTATATTACTGAAGGAACAAACAAGTACGAAATTTTCAGTTAAATCCTACCAGCATAGATATCTTCACTGATGTTTATAATCCGAGATGCCTTGCTAACACCACCTCTTGTTATATGAAATATTCTATCAAAAACATCAGGGTGCCCATAATGCATTCGCACCCTATACATTGTTGACAATATCAAATTAGAGACTTTTGAAAATTAACTATTAAATAAAACAAAATAATAAGATTCTGGAAATTAGACTTACTTTAATGGACTAGCAAGAACACGCTGACCTAGCGTCACAAAGCTTGTTTCTTGGTTAGACATGAATGAAGCTAAAGATGAAACACTGCATATCATTCAACAAGCAAGATGAATGAATGGGCTAGGTGCTCTTAACAGCTAAAGACAGGCACTACAAATATCAGATAATTACCTTCCAGTGAAAACATGCTCTCTAACACCAAGAATTGTCGGCTTTCGAAGACCATGTTTGCAATTGAACTCCTCAAGAAGATTTCTCATTTTCAAAGCTTCTTCAAAATAATTATCCTTCCAAGAATTAACGCACATAGTTGTGAAAACTAAATTAACAGATGCTATTGATAAGAAAAGTATTGTGCATAATACAATAAGAACAAATCTAGTTGAAACGGACATTCAATCTACACAAGAAGTTTAATAAATGATTCCATCAGCTATAAATGGGAAATTAATCTTAATAGCATTTTTACTCTTTTTTTCTTTTTGGTGTATGGTGGGTAACGGTGGTTCTGCATAAAACGATTTAAAATAGTAAATCTCTAATTCACTGTAATTTAAATTGGTAATCTGAAGACAACTTGACATGTAGAGTGTAAAATTATAACCCTCAACTCTCACCACAACTTAGGAGTTCTAAAGTAGTGGCAGGACTGAAACATAATAACAAAGCAACCCACATTTGGAGCTTACTGACCACGAATTTCTAAAGAGGATTTAAGAAAAATGAAGCGCGCCCATGCATGCGCTTGGGCAAACGCACGTGCGTTAATTCCACTTTAATGATTTGGATTCTTAAGTACATGTTTATGAGTCCTATAAGGAATCAGTAGTTCTACTTCAAGGATCCACACCCAACATAACAGCTACGAAGAGTGATTTTAGAAATCTAAAAAAGAAAAATTAGGTCAGATTAAAAATTAGGTCAGATTTGGACGGAGGCCTCATAGCCAATCCCCAACTTCAAGGCCCAATAGGAATCATATTCTGACCCTTACCAAAAACCATCAATACAGTGTTAGAGAGGAAACGCTAGAACTCAATCGCACTTAAAGTATATTGAAGGGTGTACCTAGTATATCTCACAATTTTATTACACTTAATGACAAATTAGCTGTTAGCTGCATGACTTCAAGATATATCATATTCAATCAGCTCTTAAGAAAATTAATTCCTTACATGTTTCATACGTTACTACAGTCTACCCAAGAAATACATATCTTTTTTATTATAATTAGAAATTTTCAATTGAAAATTGATAAGCTGAAAAGGAAATAACTACAAAGATATAACATTCTGTTTGAAAAGTTTATTTATTATTTCAACAAAAGCAACAGCAAATGTTAACAAACCTGGTTCATGTCAATAGTCTGAATCGCATTCCCACGAGTGAATACTATTGCATGATTTTGATTCTCAGGTTTACCTTCACCAAGCTTTGGATTCCCAGGCAATTTTATAGAATAGATTTCCTAGTACAAACAAAAAATAATTAAAACTTCAAGTACCTAAAAACATCCCTGCAAGAAAGACAACAATTTATGTAGTGCTGTGGAGAAAAGAGGATCCTAAAAGCAACAAGAAAGACAAGAAGCCATTAAAGGAACCACTCATTTGCACCCTTGGTCCCAGGTCAAAGGTACAACAATTTACCTGATATTTCATACTTATATTTAGGGTATGTAGATCATGATTAACAGTGTGGGCCAAACCAGAATAAAGAGAAAAGGAAACGGAAGGAAAAAAGAAAAGCCGGAAGAAGTTTGTTGAGGCATAAGAGGACAAGAAACAAACAGGAAGGAGTTTATTACGTACAACTCTTACTCTTCTACATATCATTTATACACTTTAAATACATGTTAATTCTATGGTATTTCCGACTCAGATCTTCAACAATCAAAGTGCGAAGAGAGTTTGGTTATGAAAAAGAAGAATCTGCTAGGGCTCACCAGTGGCAATTCCACCACCTTTTAAGGCCATTTTCATTGTCCCATAGCAAGCATTATACAAGGGATGGCATCGTGCCAGCCCACACTAAACGAAAGTTTGTTTTAGAGGCAGCAAACAGGAAAGCAGAAAGAAATAAAGAGGAAGATTCCCGTTATACAATCTAAAGATATTCGAAGTTCAAGCTTATATTGGGTGTTTTTTCAATATGGAAAATTACATATAGATCCCTACGCATTTTAAAAGTTAACAAAAGGTCATATGAGCCTGTAAATCTATAATAAGGTTCAGACAATCCTGTAGATCCTTCAAAATCATCGAAATTAAATTAAACATGTCATTAGGGTGGTTTAAGCTAAGACGACATGGATAGGGGACAGGATCTATTTTGTAAAGATGCTATCAAGTTATAATTGTGGTATGATATGAAATTATTGTTTGCTATCAGGGAGGCCACAAATCTAATGCCGAAGGATATGAAGTATTTATCAACAAACTAAATATATGCAAGTCTAATAGATGAAGCAACGTAGTTTAGTTTCCGAATATGAACTTTGTTGGGTATTTTCCTAGAAGATTGGCCTGTTCAATCCATTCAAGCAGAACTTGTGACTGGCTGTTAATGATTCCCAATGATTTCGTTTCCTAATCTAGGTATGATGTGACAGTTGCATGATTCACACCCTCCAGAGGGCAAGGAGCAGGATACAAATGGTCCATCTGGGAGAATAAATCCAATAAAGAAATAGAAAAAATGTATAAATAAAAGAAGAAAGATCAACACAGTGAAAGAAATTAGCTAACCTTATCCTTTCCATGAATGTCAGCCTTGACAAGTTTTGAGTAGTATTCTGTGTGAGGTTTCCCATCCTTCATATTTTCCACAACATCAATATAAGCAACTCTAAGTGCTTCATTCCTAATGCATAAAATATAAAAATATTAGCCATCTCAAACTCCAGATTTTCAGTCACGCAAAATGAAACAAACTTTATCCGAGACATGGTAGATGTAGTTGGATACTTTTGTTTTAAACAATATTACATACATACCGTTGCATCAATAATGCAATGTCTGCAGCCTCTGGCTTCCGTTCATCCCTCTGTTTTCCATATATTTGGCATGTGACAACATAAGTGAACTTCAGATCTGCTTGTGCCCGAGTCTCAGGGGATAGCTCAAACCCTTGTGTTTCTGTTAGCCAAGGCCCTATTGAATGTTCTGGAGAAGATAAGAAACCATAGTGCTTAGAAGCGGTGCAATTACAAGGCAGTGCGATTACAAGGCAAGTATGCAACCATAAACAAACCTTCGGATGTAATGTTCTCCATATAACTCTGCAGCATCAAGGCTTTTCTATAGTACATCATCCCACGAACTGTGTTGATTAAAATAAAAGTAGGACGTCATGTGGTCATGTATACCGAGAAAGAAACAAACTAATCAAAGTTCCACTGTATGTAAAATAGTTGGAAGCACCTTAAGCTTTGACCATTGCAGTGAAGTAAGCAATAAGATAGCAAGATATCTCCAGGTTTTTTATTTTTATTTTTAATAGAGCCAGAGTAAAGAAGATTTCTAACCAGCTGCCAACTTGACATTCTAACATAAAAACAAAAATTACATGTTCAGGCCATTGGGCGGTAGTGCAGGGAAAAATGATGATGGATTTATAGTAACAATTAAGGGTGGCAATCAAGTCAGATAGATTGGGCACAGGTGGGTCGGTTCGGCTTGAGCCATATAAACTCGTATACGACCCAATTATTAAACGGGATAAGAACCTCAACGTGTAACCCACACGGTTGGCAATCAGGCTACAGGCACCCTACCCAGCTAACCACATTACAAGAGGGTATGAGCACAATATAAGTAGCTGGTTCAGAAAAAAACTTTATGCTGGTGAATAAACTCCTTAACCACTCATATAAATGAGCATGTGTTTGAACATTCTCACCAATAAGATTAATTGTTTTACACGAACAATAAATAAATAAATAAATAAAAGATAAAAAGAATAGCTGAAGTGACTAAACAAAAGTCTACGTTCAATGCATTTTTTTAAATTTACGAGACAATTTATTTTAAGCAGTAATTTGATTTTCTTTAATAAAGTCAAGTCAGCCTAAACGGTTCAAAACCCTTACCCCTAACCTAACCCATTTATTAGTCAAGTTAAACAAGTTTAGTTCAAGTATGACTTCCACCCATTTATACCCTATCCATATCCAGTATTATCGAATTAGATGCAGGTCGAGCCTTTCACTGAGTGAAAGCATCCATTTAGATCCGCCCACCCACACACTACATCGAAATGATTTACAAGGTCTGTTTTCAAGCTAATGTTCATGGGAACTCAGCCATAGGCCATCATATGGACAATCCGCTCCTTCAATATCGATCTATGGACTTTAAGTATATGAGAGAGAGAGAGAGAGAGAGAGAGAGAGAGAGAGATCAAGTAATTTGAAAAGTTTTTACCTATCTGTCAAATTATTTCAATGTAAACTTATTTATGCATAAAAACCTGACACTAGTTGACCATAATAAAAATAAATTTCATATTACATGAGCTCTCATTCTTAGACAATTAAAGTGTGTGGATCAGGATGCAAAAGGAGACATTGAGTCAATGGTCCCTGGTTTTGTCCTCATGAACCATGAATTAAGAATCAACCTGTAAGGACCATTTCCAAACGTATCTTTGTTTGTATAAGTGTGCATCCAATGAGAGAGATTTCTAGAAGAATTTGGATGCAAATTCTATAAGTGTGCAAATTATGATCCATTTTGACTTGAAGATCAACCTCAGTCTACTAGCTTCACAATGGGTCATAAGTTTCATCATAACGTAAGTACATATTTCCTAATGTCAAGACTACACATAAATAGAAAAGAAGGCCAACAAAAAAGGAGAATTGTATATACATATACAATGATGGAGCTTACAACTTGACATGTATTAGCACAAGACTCAGACATTTAAATTTTTAAGTCCAAATGACCAACAATAGAGAAAAATAAAGAATACCAGTTCGTGCTAAAGTCTGCCCTCGATAAGAAGCCCAAAAGCGAAGCTCTAAAATATCATTTGGACTGTCAAAAAGTTCAGACTCTTGTGCATTCTCATCTCGTCCTATCCGAGATAAGAAATTCTTCCATTCATCTGATTAAGAAACAACAGGAAAACCTCAGGGATGAAAAACTAACATTTTATTTGCAAAAGTTACTATTGAGTCATTACCCAAAAAAACTGATTACCACAATATACAACAGAATAAGGAAATGTATGAACAGGAACAAACATTCCACACCTCTAGAGTAAGGCATGCAAAACAAATAAATATATATATATATATATATATATATATATATATTATATAAATAAATTTCTATATGTATTTATTAATGAGGTACCAAGCACCAAGTTTGCCGTTTGGTAGTGAACTTGGTGTTTGGTAGCGAGATGTGAGTGAGATACAGTTGGATGGTAAGTACAGCCTCATGTGTTACATTTTCTCCTTGTACTTTACAACCTTAAATGTGGGATTGAGATGCATCCACCTCAGTACCGAGCACCAAGTTTGTGCTTGGGACCAAGCATACTAATCAAATACAAGTCTCTAAATAATTAATATGATCCGTATCCTACAGTCTTGAAAAAATTAAAAATGAATGATCTTTAAGGATCATCTCCTATTTATGCAAATATGTTAAAATCCTGCACATTGGAAAGAACTAATTTAACCTGCAATTTTGCCACTATCAAGATTCAAATATAGGTCTCCTAAATGACGGCAAGATGATCTACAGCTAAACTATACAGGAATAGTATAAGCCTACTAATTATCTCTTACAGACCAAAGAAATAAAGTTTAACACCGGCATCACATTCTCATCCAAACGAGTAAAACTACAAATAACATCGGCCAAACTCTGTCAACAAGGAAGATTGTGAGCAGACAAAAGACAAAGAAAAATTAGGAGTTAAGCTAAACAGCAATATGTATTAAGTGCACGCTTACTGATCTAACTGACTCAATAAACAATGAACAAAAGTTGCAAATAACTCCCAAGACTGACAAATATTCGCCAAGTTGCATCTATTTAGGCAGGAACAGACAGAAACTAAGCCAAAACATCTTTCAAGCCAATAGACATGGCATCATTAAATTATGGTCTAATACCATTTTCAAAATGTAGCCTCAATATTATTTAAATCCAATGAATGTCCTTTGAACTCAACTGAGGACAGTGCTTCACTAGTCTACTCTTGCAGCCATTATGTCACTACTACAATGCTTTGGCTCTCTGCCCTCCTCTCAGATGATGAACAGTAACATTTAGTTTTAAGTGTACATTCAATCATAAGGAATCTAACATCACTCATAGCTTTGGTTCCCTTAGGTACTAAACGAAAAGCTAAACTAACCAATGTTATTCTGGCAAGTGGAGAGGCCATCTTCAGCTCATGTCTTGCAAGACAAGAGGTACTAAGTCCTAGCTCTAGGCCACTATTTGCAACTATCTGGTTACAACCCATGACACCCCTTAATAGTCTTAGGTTCAGTTACATAAATCTAGAGACCAAAACCGCAATAAATTGTGCAATTGGTGCTGCTGTGAAACCACTAAGAACCAGTGAAAAGTGACCTGCTCTGAACTCATTGAAAAGGCTGAAACCATAACACTAAAAATGTGGTGAAACGAAATACAAACAAGTTATCAAAACCGGAGTAAACTAATTCCCACTACTCAATTTGCATAAAATATCACATAAAAGTGAAAGGCTCTCAGAAGCCAATTAACTATTTGATGAATAAGAACTCATGCAAGTGTGCTTACATCAAACCGACAAACTATAAATAATAAATTAGTTTTTGTTGACTTGTCCCAAGGAGAGAGAAATACCTGGAAAAATCTTTTGGAGGTAAAACAGAATGGCTATTCCATCCTCATTCTTTTTCTGAAGTTCTGCTAGACTATAAAGAACAATCTCAGAATAATATGGAGTGAAAACGCTGCAAGAAAAAAACAATTTATTTAAATATAAAAACTGATAAGAGGAGGTCAAACTAATGATAAAATAATAAAATAGAGTAGGCATGCATTCATTATCACCTAAATGACAACATTTCAGAAACTGGCTTAGCTTCGGGCATTTTCATAAATAAAGAGTTTGTAAAATATTCCAGCCTACGCCTGGCTTCCAAGTTTCGGGGGACATTTGCAGCAGAATCTTTGATCGTCAATAGTGAATGCAACCTCCTTACTTGGGCCTTCTGCATTGACACAGTAGAAAATACAATATTTCAAAAAGGGCCTAACTGAATACATTTCATCCAATAAGTTGATTTTTTTTAGCAAATAGTACAAGAAAACATGTCACAACGACAAGAAAATTCAATATCAACAAACGTACTAGCTCAGGATCTTTTGGCCACTTAAGGGTAGAGAACAGGTGACCTGCAGCCCTTGCTTTAGATATTTCATTCCATTCATCCAAATTACCTCTGGAAAAGATATCAACTGAACAATCAGACCACAAAAATAATAATAAATGTAAAAATTATATATACTGCACCATTTTGATAACATTGACATCATTTTCACACCTCATATCTAGAGAAAGAACATCATGATGTATAACATCATAGAGATCTTGTATTGCTCTAACTGCGCCTTGTTCTAGCTCAGGCGAGTGTTCTTCTTTCTGCAAGACAAATTATAAAAAGGAAAAAGCAGTAATTACTGCTACGAATGACCAGATAAAACATCATGTAGTGAAAGAAGTTGTAAGTTCATTTCAAGCAGACTATTCTAAGTTTCTATAAAAGATCCATTGGTGATCATAAATTTGAATACACAAATCCCTATGGTATCAAAAGATACAAAACGGATTCAACAAGCATATAAATTCATGAAAATTTACATTCTGGCTAATTTTGTGATAGCAATGTAGTTAAGAGCGAAAGATTAACCATCATAGCATCTAAATATCAATGCCATAATCAGGATAAATGAATAATGTAATAGGTATTACGACCTTCCAGAACTCGATGCTATGTATCTTTAAAAAATAATTCCTATACACTCCTCATATCTTGAATCTGTAAAACTTGAATGTGTAATCGGTTATATACTGAACAGAGCGCCAAACATCAGAAGATAGTTTCAGAGATACACAATCAGATCCAGAGCAAGGAAAGTAAATATACTGCTAAAAAAGGAAAACACTAGGCAGACAAATGATATTAGGAAGTTTATGTTCTTCGTAAAACTAGTAGCTGACTGTAACTAAATAAGCAAAATGTCAAACATCCGAAAGTCAAAAAATGAAGTTTGAAGTTGGTAAATAACATGAGAAAACTTCTTTTAGTATTAAAAAGTAGAATATCCAAGATTACCACATAACAATGACACCAAAGAGCACTCAATAATGGGTACATCACAGATAAACTCCTTTTAAAAGTACGAGTTCGGGAAAATCTTTATATGGTCAATATTACCCTTAACTGTTTTTTAAATATTACATTGTTATTGTAATCTATTATAATTATCCTATCTTCTTTAAATTGATAATTAAATGATTTATCATATTCATAATGAGACTAAACATGTTATTGGATAAAGGTGATATGTTAGATATAATTCAAATACTTTACTTATTTCAGTTCGTAGAGAAATTTAAAAAACAAATGCTAACCAGCACCTAAAAGTTTTTGGACTTTGTAAAAAACATCCTCCAAATTTTTTTAATTGTAAAAACACTTGTACAAATTCAAATTTTATTAAAACATCTTGAAAATTGTAAATTTACTTATTTTAATTTAGTGAGAAATGTGAAAAACATATGCTAGCTAGAAACTGACAATTTTTTAACTTTGGAGAAAAAATCTTGTATGTTTTGAAAATTACAAAAACACCCATAAAAATTCCAAATTTATAGAAAACACCTTGGAAATTTGAAACCTATACACAGTAAAAACCTACAAATAACACAAACAACTCTCGAAAATTTAGAGATTTGCAATAAACACTGAATTTTTTACAAATTGCAAAATAAAACCCTCAAAATTATAAAACTTAAAAAATCCCGATATCTTCCAACTTAACAGTACATTGAAAATATAAGAATTACAAATATCTCCTATATAATTTGTAATTTATAGTACATAGTCCTTAAAGTTTCAAAAACTACAAACAAACTCTTAAAATTAAAATTTTATAAAAAAACACACTGAGAATTTCAAACTCATTAGTAAATTGAAAAGATAGGAATTATAAATAGTTTATAAACAATTTACAACCTGTAGAAAAGCCCTATAACGTAAAAAACTACAAAAAACCCCTAAAATTCATAATTTACAAAAAAACACCACGAGAAGTTCTAACCTATAGACACTAAAATGAATATACAAAACTATTAACAACCGCTGAAAATTAAAAATTTGCAAAAATTATCATTCTCCCTTACAAAGTATAGGTTTAAGAAAAAAAATTGTGGTCAATATTACCCATAATTTTTTTGAAAAGAACATAACTAATTAAAAATCTATTAAATTTAAAATTTATAAAAAAACACCATTAAAGTTTAATACATTGCAAATTACCCCTCCAAAATTTGAAAATTTTCAATGATTTTTTGTAATTCCTTAATTTCAATGTAATGTTTAATAGTTTTGTATATTTGTAAATTGCAAAATTTTAGGGTATTTTTTTTAATTTAAAACTTTTAAGGTTGTTTCTTTTGTAGTTTTCTAAATTATCATTGTGTTTGCAAGTGTAATACATGGATACGTCAATTAATGATGATATTGAAGAGTAAGTCGTTCTTAAGATGTATCAGACCATAGTTAAACATGCACATCACTATTCCTAAGCAGTATAATTTATATATGTAAAAAAATTTAGACAATCTATATAGTGGTTAAAAGGATTTTAACTTTAATGTACTATTTTTTATAAATTATATTTATTGTGAACCCACCATATAATTTTGACTGTGACCATCATAATTTTAATATGTTTCATTGATTGACTATATAGGTGTATAAACCATAGATTACTTTACTTTCTCACATAAACTAATATTTGGCGTTTAATAATTTAAATTATTACTTTTAAATTTACTATAAAGAGAAGATCTAATAACATTTATTTATTTACCTACAGAATAATATAATTTAAATTCTTGTTTTTTCATGAGATTTATTCCATAGTTACACGTATCAAATTAGTAACTAAATTAATAATAATTTATGCTTAAGTTAGGATGATTGTAGTTGATTACTCACTATGAAATTTTCATGAAGATATATATATCTTACTTTCTATAGCTATATGCATTGTTGATGTATATTTTATAAATTGGTTGTTAATTTGACATATTAAATTACTTTTTCTTTGTAGAAATTTCGTCGTTGACTTTTGGATTATGTAATCACTATATCACCATTCTAGTGTAGAAAGGATCTCACTCTAAATGACTTCACACTAATGTTTGAGTTGAACTGAAATATATACTATTGCTACTATGTGTATATATTTTTAAAAAAAATCATGTCGACACTTTTTAAACAGAAGAGAATATTTTAATATCTAATATTATAAAAACTAAATATAGCCAATTAAGTGATTAGGAAAAAAGAACTTACATTAGAAAAGCGTGAATAATAAGTTAAAGAGGAATAATAATGGCACTGCCAACAGTACTACCAATAACAAACTACAGTGTAAAGTTAACCTATTTTGTAGAGCCCAACTACTAGCTATAAGCATCAAGGTTTTTACATATATACTTTATAATTTATTAAAAAGGGTCATGTAATCTTAAATAATAAAATTGATTTAATACTGAATAGTAATATCATTGTAATAATATCGTTATTAGGGAAAATTCTTCATGAACTAGTATGTTCTTTATGATATATAAGGTATGTACTCCAAATCCTTATGTCTTTTATAAAGTCAAAAAAATTGAATACGAGCTTCTAACATTTTGCTCTCACAACAGCAAAATCCACTTAGCAGATGTGGGTTATAATAGCACTTTTATTTCACATCGTTTAGGCTAAGATTTGATAAGGACTTTGCATCAAAGAAAAAAATTATATTTAGAGTACATAGCAAAATATATCATAATCTCATTGTTCTAATTTCAAAAGAAAATAATTCTTCATTCTTTCAGTTTTACTTCTATGATAAAGAGAATGAGATATAAAATTGAATGAGAATATTAGATAATGTAAATATGAATGAAACTACAACTAAAAGTTAATATAAATATGAGTCAAATTACAAGTAAAATGGACATATTGAAAGTAAATTCATATGCAAAATTTCTCCACGAATCGGATAATCACCCAGCTTTTGAAGACATCAAGATATTAATAAACAAAGATGTTGTACTAGATCAATATGTTTATAACTCACAAATAGTAGATCACGTGGCCACAGTCTAGGTGTAGGAAACAATGACAACATTTCATTTGAGAGAGATTATTGAGCATACGATTAATCCCACAAAAAACTTTATTTTTATTCTATTTTTATCAATTTAAATAATCATAATATTCAACAACGTGCATTGCATATGCATCTCAACTAGTATATATATATATATATATATAGACACACACACACACACACACACACACACACACACACATATATTATGTACATATATATACATACACACACACATATATATGTATATGTACATTTATGTGTGTGCGCGCGTGTGTGTGTATATATCATATATATGTATATGTACATTTATGTGTGTGTGTGCGTGTGTGTGTGTGTGTATATATATACACACACACACACACACACACATAAATGTACATATACATATATATGTGTGTGTGTATGTATATATACGTACATATATGTGTGTGTGTGTACCTTAAAAACAAGAACAATGACTTTTTCCAACTAATTGGCATCTGGAATATGAATGTCATTTATCAATTCATCTCTACTAAGGGAACTCAAGCACTTGCTTCATTCAAGAAGATTGTGGACAATAAGCGAATCCCAAATTCACAATGTTTGAATAATGGACTTCAAATTTGATCCCACAATAGAGATTTCATTCAAAAGTGTGGCAGTTCCGATCTATTTATCATAATTTAGGAATTTCATTCCATTACAGAAGTTAAATAAATAAATATAAAATGTGATATACTTCATGTCTGCCACTCATGGTCCAGCTTCTTTTAATGAGGATGGATACTCTAGTTATTAAGCCCTGCTCGCTTTCTCTCATGTTAGGGTAGAGTAAGCATTCTAATGTTGCAGCCAGCCAGACCATACTACATGGATTAGACAACATAGGATAATATTAATTATGTATGTACCTATCCAAGATAAAAGATTATTCCCATGCATATCATACATAAAACGTTATTTGAAAATCAGGTTGCACATTTTACCAGTATTCCTGTTAGTGCAGTAATTCTGGTGATCACAAGTGGCAGCTTGGTCAGCTGAAAATCAACCTGAATATTTTTCCTCGTCATACTTCCTTTTATATCTTCAAATATCCTCTCCACCCTTTTATCAGTAACAAATAAACAATATTTAACAAACTGAGAATACAGAAAAAGAGTAAACATGTGATGTCACACGAAAACAGGGGGGGTGGGGGGGTGAACTGACCACATCCTCCCTTCTTTGTCCAGTATTGCTATCAAGATGGTCTTAATACACTGATAAGACTCCTCTACTGCATATTTCATATAATCATCTCTTGATATTCTGTCCCATAGCTCATCCTGAGAATCCCTACATTCCACTGCAATGTCTCTGGCAAGAAAAATCTGGCAGAACCAACAAAAACATCAGCACAGAAAGTAACTCTTAACTTTAAAGGAAAACAATAGTGTCTTTTTGTGCGCAGAAATGGTATAAATATTTGTGAAAGTAACAGAATGGTCCATTCACAATCATAAGCAACAATAAGCCACACTGCAAACAAAAACGAGAATGGGAAACAAAGCTAGGAGTACATCAAACCTTGCTTGCTAACAAAAAGAGAGGCCATTGGACCAAAGGAAGGAATCCTGAATTTTTTGGCATAAGAAGTAGATCCATTTCGCTGCAAATAGAAAAAAATCATATCGACTCAAGGCAAACAAATACTTACATATTAAAAGAAATTGAATAGACTGGGATTAAATCTGATATAAGCTACTTACAAGTTTGTAATATAATCTTCCTCTCGTAAATTTTTTATTATTTCATTCCAGAATGGAGCAAACCTAGCAGCATCAAACTTCTCTCTCTCCAAAACCTTCATCAACAGAGTATCAAAAGATTGGCATTTTTTAAATAGGAAAGAAGGATACAATTTAAAAATGCAGAAGTCAGATAAAGACAGTAACAGTCCAACTCAGAGATAATAGTGATCTATAACCCGACATGGACGCAGGGGCAGATACGGGACATGGCAAAATTGTAAAAGTTAGGATACAAGGATACGGCTATATACATACATATTAAAATTAATAATCTACATGAGACCGATACTGTTTTTCATCCAGTGTTATAAGAACCAAAATCCTCATACCATTTTTATGTTTCTATTATCGAGTAGATTATAAATTGAAAACTGCTCATTTTTGAACTAGATACACAAATGACCCTTTAAAATCATACTTATGAACTAGATATGTACTAAAACGAACCTGTCCCGAGTCCAATGAGTTGCATAATTTGAGATGAAGCGTATGATATACATTCAAGAACTGTATCACAAGTATTTTGAACTAAAGCATGTGCTATATAATTGAGCATACGTCTCAAAATGTATGTATATATTCAAGACGTGACCAAGGCCTGTCGGACACAAATAACCTAGCTCGTAATAAGGACATTTCATCCTAGACGAAATTTCCGGGTAACCTAACTCATAACACAACTATCAAAGTTGTTTAATAGTAACTAATGCTTACCATTAATACAAAGTGGTTGTTTTACTTGGTCTTCTAAAATCATCATTCTACATCGTACGCTAAATGGAGAACAAGCTATTAACTTCGAGCATTCACGAACTTCCATGCCAAAACAGTGGCAAATTTAGGAGATAAAGGTCAGGAAGAAAATCATAGCATGTTGGGTAATCCTGCAACATGAAGCTATACTAGAGAAAGAAAATACAACAATGATGAGTTTGTAATATGCTAAACAACAAGCCTGTAATCATCAACAGATGCCAGAAAGAATAGTCCAGGTGAGTAATCTACATGTCTTAACATGCATTGAGGACAAGTTGAAACACCAGTGACATAGAATACACAGGAACTCCAAAATCTCACATAAAGTCTATATGCAACAAAATAGTGAGTCACATGAAGAATGCGGAACGCCACATAGAAATTGATTTCTATGCTCATTAAATGTATTGTAGATTAGCACTAGATAAAAAATTCACAGCAATCCACTTATCATCTTCCTCGATCAAATAGAAAGAAACTTCATATTTTATGTACGGCTTCTCCACTTTACCAGCAGCAAAAATACATTGTTAAGCCTCCTAATCCTGTGATGACTCCCACAACATACAGTACTGGATTCCCTAATTCCTCATGCTTCCACTCCATTATCCCCCTCAACCCTACTCTATTCAGTGAATTATTCCCCTTCCATTCTCCTCTATTTTTATTTCTCTAATTAATAGGGTAGCGAGTACGAAATGAACGTGAAAGCTTTGTATGGAGAACGATGGATTTAATGGAGTTGTAGTTTCTGTTTCGGAAGACCATACGCAGACAATGATAAAAAAGACAAAGAAAATAGATGGGAAAAGGAGGGAAAATCAACAAAGCAAAAGAAAAGAGAAGACAGAAGTTTAAATGCTGTTTCAATAGATCATCTTTCATTCTACATCGCATTCATGAAAAGTACACAACCCTTTACAAAAAATACTCCAAATGCTGTGATTAATAGAATCCTTATCTGGATAGAAAAAGGATGGAAAATGACAAATCTGATTCTGTCATTGGCCTTTCCATTTCAATAGCCAAATGTCCTTAAATGTGCCTTTATACAAATGTATGTAACTAACATAGTTACACCATGTGTGTACTGTAACCCTACATCACATTCATGAAAAGTACACAACACTATATATATATATATATATATATATAGAGAGAGAGAGAGAAAGAGAGAGAGAAATGGGTATGTTTGGAGGTGAGATGAAAGCGCAAGAAATTTCATGCGTATTCATCACGTAGCAGTTTATTATTCACGGCAAATCCTTGAGAATTCTAGGCACTGGTTAGGAAAACCTATTGTTTATATGTAAAGCTCAAAAATCAAGGATTGTGTGTAACAGTTTGTGCCAAATTTTATCTCACCAGCTTTCCTTTTTCTCGTTTCTCTTCGTCATTTTGAGTCTTTGTGTTCGTTTTCCATCATTGTTCTTTCTTTTTCCAACCCAAATAAAATAATTTGAACCCGAACGAAAACAAGTTGATAGACCTTCACAAACCAAATCAAAAAAAATCTTCCCCTTCACTTTTTGGACAAATTTTTATAAGGGGCTTTTTATAAATTTTATATAGCAAAACCGACCTGATTGGAAATTAATCTGCAAAACCGACACTTTTCTTCGGAAAAGGGTCGGTTTACAGTAGCGGTGTTTTTTCGAGCTACACGAGACTACTAGTCCTGTGTAGTTTGGCCAGCAATTGAAATGCACGGAACTAGTAGTCTCGTGCATTTACTTTTTAACCTGTGACCCCCTCATTCCCTCATTGACCCGTGACTCCTCCCCTCTCTCGCCCCTCTCTCAACTCCCTCTCTCGCCCCCCCCCCTCCTCTGCCGACCCCGTCGACCTAGCTCCTGACCACATCCGCCAACCAAGCTCTGATTAAGGTAATTTTTTTTTAATTTTGTTGTTAAAATTGATGAGGGATATGAATTAGGAGTAAGGGTTTAGCCATGAAATTTGCTTTTTAGTTGAGATTTGGGATTAGGGTTTAACCATGAGTATTGTGATTAGGGTTAAGCCATGAATAATGTGATTAAGGTTTAGCCATAAATAATGTGAAATGGGATTAGGTTTTTTACTTTTCAGTTGAGATTTGAGTTTAGGGTTTAGCCATGAATAATGTGATTTGGAATTAGGGTTTTTTGCTTTTTAGTTGAGATTTGGGTTTAGAGTTTAGCCATGAATATTGTGATTTGGGATTAGGATTTTATAAATAATTTTTAGTTATAATGTGATTTGGGTTTAGCCATGAATAATGTGAATTGAGATTAGGGTTGTTAGCCATTATTTGCTTTTCAGTTAAGATTAGGGTTTTAAATTTGATTTTAAATTAAGATTAATATTTTTAGTTATAATAGATTATTTACATATGATGAACTGCTAATTTTTAGCTTCGATGGCAAACTCTATACGCATTATTTGCCTTTTCAATGGGAGCCTTGACGTCGGATTGAATAGTATGTCTATGTATGAAGGAGGTTCTAGGAAAATGTTTATGCTATCTAAGTCATGTAATTTTGATGGAATGATGAATGAAATACACAAAGTTACTAAAATTAATAAAGCAGAGTATGCAATTAAGATGTTCTTCAACTGTCCGACAAATGAGAGTAGAACTATTGCTATGGAGATTACCGATGATGAGGAATTGAATGATATAAAACAATTAGTCGAGAGGCAAATGTCAATTAAGTTGCTCATTGAGAAGTATCTGATTCACGAATTTGCCCAAGTTTCACGACTTCAAGGAGAGTTTTCTTGGATGCTTGACTTAGACAATGAGTCGAGTGGTTTTATGATATCTCCAAGTCAGGATCCTTGGTTTCAACTACAACGTTTAAGTGGTCATTCTATTGGTGGGACGTCAAGTACTATTTTTAACGACGGTTTGGGCCATGTTACAGGTGACCTATCGGCCGGATCAATTGTAGAAGAAGAAGCAAATGATGACTCAGAAGATATTGAAGAAGAAAACGTGCAAATTAATAGCATGCAGGTGGCAGCTGGAATCGATGATGACTCCCGTTGGATGGAACAATTTAATGTTAATAATGATTATATAGAAGCTGAAGATTCGTTATCCGACGAGTTTCATAATGAGCATTGGATAAATATTTCCCAAGCTGAATTTGTTGATGTTGGTCCAAATTTTCAACAGCCTGAGGACTTCACTTTTAAAAAAGGGGAACATATTCGAGAGCAATGAAGCATTGATCTTTGCAATATAAGAATCATCTATCAAAAACTGGGTCAAATTCAAGACGGTAAAAACTAATACAACAAACTATTATGTAAAATGTTACTTTAACGAGAAGATTGAAATCGAGCATGCAAATGAGCAAGATGAGAGAAACAAAAAATGTCATTGGTTGCTAAATGCAACTGTGAGAAAAACATCAAATGGGCAATTTGTAATATTTAAATATTACGGACTTCATACATGTTGCAATCCGTCGGTGGATGTCGATGATTATTCTGCATCTTTCTCTTATATATGTAAGCTAATTATGCCTGAAGTTAGAACTGAACTTGATCTAAACGCAGGTCAGATATTTCAAAGGGTATATTACATGTGAGGCATTAAGAAATCTAAATATAAGGCATATGACACAAGAAGGAAAGCATTGTCTAAAATATTTGGAGATTAGGAAAAATTGTATGAATTACTTTCACAGTATCTTGAAGCTATCAAGTGAAATAATCTGGGTACTGAATATGAAATATTGTCCGAAGAGATTGCACCGGGGATGGAGAGGTTCACTCGAGTATTTTGGGCATTTGGTCCTGCTATATTTAGGGCTTCACTTTTTATCGTCCGTTATTGAGCATTGACGGTACACATTTATATAGCAAGTACAAAAGTGTACTTCTTGTAGCAACCAGTGTAGATGCAAATAGCGGTTTATTTCTTCTAGCATTTACAGTCGTGGAGGTAGAGGATACTTCTAGTTGGAAGTGATTCTTTGAACTTATATACAAGTGGATTACTAGTGTCCGTGCGCCAAGATTAATTATTTTTATCTCGGATAGGATGAAAGGAATTATAAGGACATTACATGAGGGTTTTGGTGCACCACATCAACATCGATATTGTTTAAGGCATATAAGAGATAATTTCAAGAAAAAACATGGTGAAATTAATTTGCAAAATCTTTTGTGACAAGCTGGGTGTGCAACCAATACATTAGTGTATGAACATTGTAGGGAGAAAATCAAGTCTTTGTCATTAGATGCACATAATTGAATTGAAAATAACTTAAAACCTCAATTCGAACATCGATGGGTATTATGTAAGGATGAGGGTGTATGGTTTTGCATGATGACAACTAATTGCTCCGAGAGCTATAACGGCGTTCTTAAAAGAACATGAGCTATGCCAATACAATCATTGGTTGCGAGAACGTTCTATAGGCTAAACGCATACTTCAACAAAAGGCGTGAGGATGGCGTAGACTGGACAACGCGTTACACACCAAAAAATGAGTCTATTTTGCATAGAAGAATTGAGGCAGCAAGATTATGTCAAATTACTGTATTCAATGACAATGAATGGCGGGTAAAGGATTAATAACAGTATCTACACCATTAAACTATTTAATGTTGATTGCACTTGCACATGTAACATACCACAACTCTAAAAAATACCTTGTGCACATATTCTTACGGCTTCTTCCAATCAGCCGAGGTGCTAGAATTCCATATAATCGATATTATTCACCGTAGTATTCAATGATTCACTACCAAAAAACATACAGTGAGAGTTTTTATCCACCAGATGATAGTCGGTATTATCCTGAATATACTGGACAACGTCTAATTCCACCTCAATACAAGAGACAAGCAAGTCAACCACGATCTGTGCGAATTAGGGGAACCATGGATCAAGGGCGAGGAGTTGTCAAGCATAAAAAATGTATCCTTTGCAAACAACCGGGACATACTCGACCTCGTTGTCCAGCTAGACCCAATAGATAGCAATTAATTGGTAATAATTGACAATAGTCAAATTTTGATATATTGTAATATAGAAACTGTATTTAGTATTTGATCGGTTATTGATATGTGCAGGTATCTACACCATGTAGCCTGGGCCGATTAGTGATGAGATCCTATATGACCAGCCTCGACACCGTTCACATATTATATCCTTTATAGAGGTAATTTAGTTTCTTATAATTTTAATATTGCATTCTTATAATATTGCATTCTTATACTTTCATTTGCTCTACAGAAAGGTCCGGATATCGTTATGATTGATCATAGCCTCGGCCATAGCCGTTGGCATCTAGAGGATAAGCGTATTATAGCCTCGGTTGGACGGGCCGGCTTCTTGACATGTTCAAAGCTTCGTTGGATGAGGCTCGATTGGCCCCTACTCACCGCTTTGATAGATAGATGGAGGTCAGAGACCAATATTTTCTACTTCTGAATGGGAGTCTACCATTACTCTACAGGATGTAGTCATGATACTCGGTCTTGGCATAGATGGTCCTTGTCTTCTTGACATGTTCAAAGCTTCGTTGGATGAGGCTCGATTGGCCCCTACTCACCGCTTTGATAGATAGATGGAGGTCAGAGACCAATATTTTCTACTTCTGAATGGGAGTCTACCATTACTCTACAGGATGTAGTCATGATACTCGGTCTTGGCATAGATGGTCCTTGTGTTACCGGTAGTAATAGACATTTTTGGCCGGACAAGTGTGAGGAGTTGTTAGGTGTAGCTCCAAAGTCAATGCCTGGAGGAAATATTAAATTGAAGTGGTTGAAAAGGACTTTCTCAGTGTCGTTGTCTATTGATGCACCACAAATATTAATTGAGCAACATGCACGTGCATACATTATGCACATGATCGGTTTAATATTATTTCCAGATTCGAGTAAAGATAAAATGCATGTCAGATATGTGTAATTAGTATTTACAATAATTGACATGAATTAGCTTATTTTAATAACTTAAAATGTTGTGAATATGCTAGGTGGTACCACTCATCGGAACTGGACACATGTGGTAATCTATCGTGGGGTAGTGTCGTTTTGACGTACCTATATCGAGAGATGTCCAAAGTGACATTCATGAAAAATAGTGACTTTAAAGGGTGCCTCAGCTTACTACAAGTATGGGCATGGGAGAGACTTCACTTGAAACTGAGACTATGCATGAATTTATAATTAGATGGACAAATTCTACTAGGATGCAGGTATTATATTTTTAACGTAGCAAATATAATTGTAGTTATCATTGTCGTACTGAATTTTGAAAACAACACAGATGGAATGTCCAAAAATGTTATAACGAAACCCCGGCTAGACAATGAGATTTTTACCGAAATGAGCTTGACCGTATGAAGATTTTTCAGATATCACTATTATAAAAATTAGCTTTTACTTCTATATATCAACTCTTCTATATATCAACTTCGGTTTTAATGATATGCAACAATTATAAAAAATACTCTGTAGACGGAATAGGAGCCCTACACCCAATTTCTCAATCTACCCCCGATATGCACAGAATACCCAGTTACATGGAGAGCCAAAGTTCCTCTAATATATTTCGAGATAGTAGAAATGCATGTACCGGACCACGTGCTTCAACAATTTGGTCTTGCACATGTTCCGGAGTTTGTTGAAAAAACAGAAGAAGGCAAAGAAAGGAGGCCAACAAAAGGACTGGGCAGCTAAGCATCAAAATTACATAAACAAATAGAATGATAAGACACTTTTGTATTGTTGAGCAAATTAAACCAACTCCTCAGGAATCAGATTACTACACTTGGTATTGAGGGATAACCAGAAGATGGATACTCCATGAGACCACAGCAACGGTTGAGTTGCAAAAAGGATATGTGCCTCGGGGTATAGATGAGAGAGAATTAGCAAATATTTTCAAATTTTATTTTTGAACAATTTAGTCCATTTTTATTGGTATTTCTCAATATTGCTAACTTGTGTTTTTTAAAAATTTTGCAGGTATAAGCAAGAGATGATGTTCAAACCATTGCAAATCGTGGCATGGAATTAGCTCAAGCAAGTAATAAAAAATTGAATATGAAATTTACATTATGTAATTTGAATTTTAAAGTAATTTTTGTATTTCGAATTTTTTGAATTATCCCTCGCAGGTACACCTCCCGAAGCACAGGAACATGCATCAATATATCAGTCAATAATGCGGAGGCTTCACCGAACTCACGAAGACCTTCATGATGGACGAGAGGTAACACAATTCGTATACACGCATCAACCACAACAAAGACGAGGACGACGCAAAAACGACAATGAAGCTGGCATTCCCAACATGTTGACAACGGAGCTGGATCGTCACAACCACAAATGCAACCGGATCACGAACTCGTCAAAGGTCGGGATGGAGGAGGCCGAAGACAAAGGAGGAGGAGAAGAGTTCTTGGATGTATATAAACTAATCAATATTGTTATATACATTACAATCCTATTTTGGTATGTACATTACAAACTTATTTCGGGATCAATGTTTTAAATATCGGATGTCGGGTTCATGTCGGATGGCTAAAATTCATATCGGATAATAAAAATCGGGGATATATCAGGGGACATTGACTAAATATCGGATTGTCATATCGGGTAGTACGCATATGTATAATATCATGTCCTAAATATAGGACATTGACTAAATATCGGATTGTCATATCGGGTAGTACGCATATGTATAATATCATGTCCTAAATATAATCTAAGCATTCATAAATTCAATATAATCGGGTAGTACGCATATGTATAATATCATGTCCTAAATATAATCTAAGCATTCATAAATTCAATATAACCATACTTTATAAATTCTATAGACTAAACATATAAAAAATAATAATATATGGATTTAGGTTCATAAATTCTTTCTATCGGGTTCATAAGGAACCCTTAAACATGAGAACGAGTCAAACGGGTTTGCGTATTTATCACTAAACCCAAACCCGATAACAAAAAATAGATCTTAAAAAAAATATCATATCGGTCGATTTTTCAAAGCTAAAAAATAGGTCAATATACCCGATATGACCCTGATATTTCCGATTTGACCCTGAAAACCGATATACGAGTTGAAAACGTTCATGTCGTGTCGGTCAAGCCCTCAAACCGATATGTTGGCCGACGTGTCGGACATGTCGACCGATATTTAAAACCTTGTTCGGGATGTGAGATGGTTTTTGGTTTTGTGGCCGAGACTGTGGTGTGATTTATTGGATTTGTAAGTTGGTTTGTGGCGTGATTTGTTGGATTTGTAAGTGGGTTTTTGGTGTGATTTGTTGAATTTGTAAAAGAGTTTGTGTTTGTGGTGTAATTTATGATTTTTAGATTTAATATGAGTTTATACAGGGAATTGACAGGAAATGCAATGGTGTAATTTATGATTTTTAGATTTGATACATGAGTTTATACAGGGAATTGACAAAAAAAGAAAAAAACATGTGCATGTTTTTGTGCACAGGAAATGCACGGGATTGCTAGTCCCGTGCATTTCGTTTTGTGCCCCCGAAAAGCACGGGTCTGTCAGTCCCGTGCAATTGGTTTGTGACGCAAAAAATCTATTTTTTACTCGGGACTATCAGTCCCGAGTAAAAAAGCAAAGACTATCCGAAAGAACAAATAAAATGCACGGGACTGCTAGTCTCGTGCACAATGTTACATTAAACGCTGAGCGCTTCTAAACGTCGGACTTGACGCTCAGCGCTTAGTCGTCTAGGCGGGCGCCTAAACGGTTTCTGGACGTTTTTTTTCTTTCTTCATTGAAGTGGTGATCGATGAGGTTTTACTGAAGGTCGAAGGAGGTAGTGGAGGTGTTCATATTTAGAGGTTAATAGAGTTTGGAGACGTGTAGGCTACGACACATAAAATCACAATCAATGCCTGCAATCCACGTAAGCAGACAATGCTCTCCTAAACGCTCGTAAAATCTAGGTGGTAAGCCTAAATATCGTCTAGATGCTAGGCGCTAGTTAGGCGACCTAGGTACCGCCTAGGCCTAGGCATACGTCTAAACGGACTAGACGGATGTTTTTTAAAACAGTGCATGTACATTTCAATTGCTGGCCGAACTACACGGGACTACTAGTCCCGTGTAGCTCGAAAAACATCATTGCTGCAAAACCGACACTTTTCCGAAGAAAAGGGTCGGTTTTGCAAATTAATTTCTAATCGGGTTGATTTTGCTATATAAAATTGAAAAATGACTCATTTTAAAAATTTGTCCTCACTTTTTTCATTCTGATCTTACAATCGAGAAACCTAAATCTTACCATTTCTCTCCCTCTAGATTTAGATCTAGATTTCTCTCCTTTTCAGACAATTGATCGATCTTTTATTTTGTTTCTTTTTCTTTCATCAGAACCATTAATAGTGCAGTTCATTAATTCAATCTATTGTTGAGGATTATTTTTTATCTTTTTAAATTCTAAAGAGATACGAATTTAATTTTTACAAATCATTTTATTTAAGACTTTGCAATACATATATTGAGGACAAGGAACCTTTTGTCTAAGTAAGGAGTCCAATATATAGATTATTTCTCATTTGAAGCCTCCATATGTCAGTGTCATCAACAATGTCCAGTTAAAGATAACTAAATCCTCTTAATGCAAAATGATAAGCAAGAAATGCTAGCTTTACAAGATAAAATATGTTTTAATTACAGAATCAGAGATCAACTTGCTATATTAAGCATTGGGATTAAGCTTTTTATATCCAAAATGACTCTAGGAGTCCGACGATGAACTTTATACTCTTCAGCATAAAACACAGCAGGATTACATGAATAAATGAAGCTAATTGTAAAACTCAATCGATTACTCCTGGAGTTCGAAAAATATAAAACTTTATTAAAAAATAAAAGTAAACTCCATTTTTTTAATAAAGTTTAAACTCCATTTTTTTAAATAAGGAAATAAAAACTTTCATGAACTTCAAACTGTAGATCAAAGAGAAAAATCACTCAAATTTAAAAATGACAAATAATCTATAAGGTCTATTATTAACAAAAAGCCATAACACGGATATTCTAAGAATTTGAACTGTATAAAACTCTTAGAAAATAAAAATTAGATTCAGATTTCTCCTAGGAGAAAGGGGGAGGTGCCATCCTAAGCTTGAGAATTTGGCTCTTTTTTTTAATGTCGTATGACAAAAGAGAAGGTAAAGGAAAGCTACCAACTTGCGGTAATCAATCAGGCAAGACTTTTATGTATAAGCCCTTGAGGATTTCACCTTTAGATATAAACATTAATTGTTTCCAACTAATTCCTTAAAATGCCAAAGATTTGCTGCAAATTATAAACTACCATGTCATAAAACCCCAGGAAATTTCCTGCGCAGCCAGCTCACCTCCCGTTATACACACACACACTAGTTCACATGCACGTGCAATGCACATGATTAATATTGCTATTTATTTTTTAGTTTAATTCTTTACTATAACTCAGTCAAATTCATTTCGAGACGAAATCTCTAAACATTGATTATTGAATATGCTCTAATTTTTATTTAAATATTTTAAAAAAATATGAAAGTGATTTTTTTTAAATTTCTAACTTGTGACAGAGGTTATTATTATTATTTAATGATTTAGAGGACTTGCAATTTAAAGGGTTCTTTCTTTGCAATTTATAAAACTTTTAGGATGTTTTCTACAAATAAAAATTTGTTTAAGGACTAGTTATAATTTCTATATTTCCAGCGTATTGTAAGGTTTGATCATTGTTTAAGGCTATTAATAAATTTTAGGGTTTTTGCTATTTTTTAAACTTTTGGGATATTTTCTCTAAATTTTAAAATTTTATTACGCTACCTACAATTCTCATATCTTAGTGTATTGCTAGGTTTGAAATTCTCGAGGTTTTTTAAAATTTTGAACTTCAAGGGTTTTTTGTAAATTAAAACTTTAAGGGTGCTTTATGAAAATTACATATTATTTATGAGTCTATTTTTAATTCCTAAATTTTTAATGTAATGTTATTAAGGGGTTAAAATTCTCATGGTTTTTTCGTGAACTTTTAATTATGAGGGCATTTTTTGCAATTTTTACACTTTTAGGTTGTTTTAAGCAAATTAAAAATATTTTTGGTTCTACTTATAATATAACTCTCATATTTTTCCAATGTACTGCTAGGTTTAATTTTTTTATTTTTATGGTGTTTTTACAATTTTTAAAAAAAAATTAGGGTTTTTGGTAAATTACAAGTTCTTTATGTGCAGTTTGGAATTCTTATAAATTCTTTAGGGGCTACTGTTCAATATTTTCTTAAGTTGCTAGCTTCTAGAAAAGAAAACGTAAGCTTCTCAGTTTAGTTACATATAGTAACAAAAGACTAATTGTTTAAAAACTATATTTCATAGAGATATGGTTTAAAGGCTTACTGTAGGTAGAGTTAGAGCTGAGGAGAATTTGTGAAATAAGTTTAGTTGTACGAATGAATAAATTTTTGTTATACTATAGAACAGTAGCTTGCTTTCTAGAATCATAGCACCTCTTATGAACAATTATGAGAAAAAATGAATTAGATATGTAAAACACTATTTTTATCATCAATTGCGGGATGTTACGAGGAAAGGAACAAAGTGCACAACTTGCATGATTAAGAAAACAAAAAGAAAAAAGAGAAAAAAGGAGGGGGGAAAAAAGGACTTTACATTGAACCAATTATATAGTTACAGAGTAAACATCAAAAAATGGAGTTTTTTTTAAACCTTTTTTACTAAATAATTAGCAAAACCGACCGTTTTGCTAATTATTTAGCAAAAACGACCTCTTTTTGACCAACAGGCCAAGAAGATGTCGTTTTTAAAAAACTATCTATTTAAAACATACGGGACTGCTAGTCTCATATGTTTAGTCACCATTAAATTAGCGGGTAATATCACCCAAAAATCTACGGGACTACTAGTCCCGTAGGTTTTGGGTATGAGCTACATCACACCCAGCAAATCTACAGAACTAGTAGTCCTGTAGATTTGTCTTGGGCTTCTACTTAACATACGAAACTACTAGTCTCGTACGTTAAGCAGAAACTCTGCTTGTTTGTGCCCGACAAATCCACGGGGCTAGTAGTCCTGTGGATTCAGTCGGGCTATATAAGCTTAGTTGTGCCCCAAATTAGGGCACAGCAGCCAATTTTCTATCGCTCTCTTTCTCCCCTAGCCGAAACCCTGATCTCTCTCTCCCAAACCCAATCTCTCTCCCAATCCCTCTCACTCAATCTCTCTCACTCTTTCGATTCTCTCCCAACTCACCTCTTCCTCCCTCAAATTTCTCTCTTATCCTCTCTAAACTCATTCTTGCCAAGCCCTAATTGAGATCTTACCCAAAGATCACTCCGACATTGTTGAATTTCGACATTGTTTAGTCTCTCCGACGCCGACGAAATTTAAAACTTCATCAAGGTATAAATTTCATATTTTTGTCATAATTTTCTCTATTATTTAGTTAATATTGTAGTTTGGAAGTAATTGTATATTTAAAATAAATATTTTAATTATGATTCTCTATTATTTAGTTAATATTGTAGTTTGGAAGTAATTGTATATTTAAAATAAATATTTTAATTATGATAATCAATATGAAAAAAATCTAATAATAAATATTTTAATTATGATAATCAATATGAAAAAAATCTAATTTGCATATGATGAATTTTAATTCTTTAGTCAAAATGGCGAATGGAATACCGGTTATTTGCTTATTCAATGGAAAACTAAGTGTTGAAATGAATAATATGTCTATAAACGAAGGAGGATCTAAAAAATGTTCATGTTATCTAGAAATTGCAATTTCGATAGAATGATGGAGCAAATATATAGTTACTAGAATTAATCATGCAGAAAATGTCATTAAGGTCTTCTATAATTGTCCGATAAATGAAAACAGAATAATTGTTGTCAAGATCATCAATGATCTAGAAAAATGTTCATGTTATCTAGAAATTACAATTTCGATAGAATGATGGAGCAAATATATAGTTACTAGAACTAATCATGCAGAAAATGTCATTAAGGAAACAGAACAATTGTTGTCGAGATCATCAATGATCTAGAAAAATGTTCATGTTATCTAGAAATTGCAATTTTGATAGAATGATGGAGCAAATATATAGTTACTAGAATTAATCATGCAGAAAATATCATTAAGGTCTTCTGTAATTGTCTGATAAATAAAAATAGAACAATTGTTATAGAGATCAACAATGATCAAGAATTGAGTGACATGATACAACTTGCGAAAAAGCAAATCTCAATCGAATTGTTCATTGAAAATATTCTAATATCTAGGGTTGCCAAAGCTTCATATGGTCATGGAGAGTTCTCCAGCATGCTTGAAAATCAAATTTCATTCTCTCAAAGTGTCTTGCACTTAGAAAATGAATCGGGTGCAATGTCAAACAACGTGTTCCACAACGCGTTGGGTCAATGTTTCAGTTAATTTACCGGTTGGTTCTATTAGAGAAAAGGATGAGAATGAGGATGCATATGCATATGATGATTATAAAGATGTTGAAGAGGAGGAACATCTTGATAGTATGAAGTGTGCAATTGGAGGAACCGATAATGACGCTCGTTGGATGGATGAATATTGTGTAAACAACGATTATGTAGAGTCTGAAGAATCGTTATCAGAAGAGTTTCAAAATGAGGAGTGGATAAATGCCTCACAAGCTGAGTTCGTTGAGCTTAGTTCTAATTTCGATCGACCCAAGGACTTCACTTTTAAAAAAGGAGATCTTTTCGAGAATAAGAAAACCTTAGTTTTCGCTATACGTGAATGGGCAATCAAGAATCGGGTCAAATTCAAACCGGTGAAAACCAATACAACTAGCTGCTATGTAAAGTGCTACTTCAACGAGAAAGCTCAAAGAGAGTATACAAGTGCTCAAGACGAGAGAAATCGAAGTATCAATGGAAGCTTAATGCAGCTGTTAGGAAAAAACCTAATAAAAGTTTATTACAGAGACGCAAAATTTAGATGGACAGATTCTACAAGGTTGCAGGTAAAAAAAATCGAATTTAATTAATAAAAATAATAATTTTAACTTTTAAATTCAGGACTAGAACCTACCTTATATCATACATGCAGATGTAATGTCCAAAAATGCTATGACGAGGCCCTGGCAAGACAGTTAGATTTTTACAGAGGAGAGCTCGACCGGATAAAAATTTATCAGGTATCAAATTTGAATTTAAGTTATTTAAAGCTACCGTTGTATTTCAAAGAGTTATTAATATATGAAATATTTTGTAGTTCGAGAGGCAGTCATACACACCTTACCTATCTCGTTTATCACTGATTTGTATGGAGGGACACGGTATATGGAGAGCCAGAGTTTCTCTCATTTGTTTTGAAATTGTAGAGATGCACGTGTCAGATCGCGTGCTTAGACAGTTTGGTTTCGCACAGCACGCTCCATAATATGTCGAATAAATAGAGAGAAAGACGTTTAAGAGTAGGCATCAAATTGATTGGCGGCATGTGCATCATCCATACATTGCTAGATGGAATGATCGGCATCAACTTATTGTCGAGCAGCTTTATCCCTCGATGGAAGAAATCGATTACATTAGATGGTATTGGGGAATTACCAGACGGTGGATAATCCCTCAAACCACGCCTCTAGTCGATGAAATTGATATAAGCTCCCAACAAGCAAGATATGTACCAAGAGGTGTAGATGAGAGAGAATGGGTAAGTTAATTGCGTAAATTAGAATAGTTTTTTCAATCTCTTGTTAGCTTTTGGTTGCTTATATATTATTATATTTTTTATATAATTGTAGATAAACGTTATGGACGAGATAGAAGGGATTGTAAATGAGGGCATAGCTACCGCCACAAGAGATTCAGTGCATGTATCGATATTGCATCGGATAGTGACGAGGGTTTGTAGAGCTTTTCATCATACTCATGAGGATTAGCATGAAGGTCGTGAGCAAATGGCGCATGAGGAGAGGTTATATGCACGCCGACGAAGACGTGGTAGATCTTGCACGAACGACGATGAAGCTAGTCTGTCACAGCCCCACACACAACCAGAGAGCGAGCACATACAAGCTCAAGTCGAAGGAGGCCGCCGACAATCTGAGCAGGTGCGAACAGGGAGACAACGGGGGAGGGGTGGACTTTTAGGTTGTTAGCTTTTCTTTTTAGACTATATATTGTCGTATGGATAGACTTGATACACTTGAATTTGTTTAGCTTAGAGTATATATTGTCGTATGGATAGACTTGATACATTTGGATTTGTTTAGAGTATTTTGTCGTGTTGATATGTATGTGACGTATCTATTGTGTTGTGATGTTGTGAATTGATTAAATGTGTTATTATCCGGTATTTATATTTCTAAAATTTATAACTTTTATAAATATTATATTGCATATCAATGTATACGAAATGGGTGCTATATTTTGCGCAATTTTTGGTCAAAAAACACTGTATATGTAGCAATAGAGGCATATGCATGTTTTGTGCATGTTTAGAGGATGTCCAGCAAATCCACGGGACTAGTACTGAAACTTTCTGCTTAACGTACGGGACTAGTAGTCCCGTACGTTAAGCAGACGCCCTAAACAACCCGTAGATTTGCTAGGTGTGATGTAGACCACACCCAAAATCTACGGGACTACTAGTCCCGTAGGTTTTCTGGGTGGTATTAGCCGTCAATTAATGGCGACTAAACATACGGGACTAGCAATCCCATATGTTTCGAATAGACAGTTTTTTAAAACGACCATTTTTAGCATGTTTGCCAAAAAGAGGTCGTTTTTGCTAAATAATTAGCAAACGGTCGGTTTTGCTAATTATTTAGCAAAAAATATCTTTTTTAAAAAAAAACTCCCAAAAGCAATTTGAAGGCTTAATTGAAACGATTTGTAACAAAGAAAACTTGACAATAACAATATCAAATCACAGAGATGCTAATAATCTTGCTAATAAACATGCTAAAAATACCAACTTTGCTGCAGAAAATTAAAAACCTAAATATGAAAAGGCTACTAAAATTATGGGGTACTTCCAGTGTTATAACTCAAGAAAAATTTTAATCAATAAAGACAACAACAACAACAACAAGAAAAGGGAAATAAAAGCTATTACAAAAATTGCAAAGAAAAATAGCATACGACGAAAAAGGAACATACATATTGAAGGAGATGAAAGTGTTTTGAAATAGTGTTATTCTTGATTTATATGTATAGACATGAGATGTTGCATGTGAGAGGATAATAATTGTAAATAGAGTTTTATTTGGATAACAATTATATAATTTGTTGAAGTTTAAAATTTTTAGTACGTGAGATTAGGATAGGATAGAGGAGGATAACAAATTTCATATAATTAATCGAGGTTGACTGTATGTATTTGTTAATGTATTTATTATTAGTTCAGGTAGTAGCACTAAACAATTTCAAACTGAATTGAGATGTAATTGACGATTTGTTAATATAGAATTCGATAAATATCTGAAACTGATAACAATTTCAAATGGACATTCACACACACACACACAATAAAATAAGTGTAAGACAATAAAAGGACATATATGTTGAAGGAGACGAAAGCGCTATTAAAATTGTGTAATTCTTGGTTCATGTATATATAAGCATGAGATGTTGCATGAGAGAGGTTAACATTCGTAAATAGAGTTTTATTTGGATAAAAATAATATAATTTGTTGAAGTTTGAAATTGTTAGTACGTGAGATTAGGATGGGATCAAGCGGGATAAAAATTTCATATAATTAGTTTAGTTGAGGTCGACTGCATTTATTGTTAATGTATTTGTTATTATTTTATTTGTTATTATTTTATTATTAGTTCACGTATTAACACTAAACAATTTCTAACTGAATTGAGTTGTAATTGATGTGTTTGTTAATATGTCATTTGATAACGTATAATATTTGTAACGCATAACAATTTCAAACTGAAATTCATATGCTTTTTGGTTCTATTTATTAGTAGTTGACATATTTTTTAATATGTACATTTACCATGGAATATTTTTATCAAACTCACACTTTACTATGTATATATTAAATAAGAATTCATCATAATGGTTTGGTATTTGAGTCCCGAGGGTATTTTCGTCTACCGAAAGATTTTACCGAACTCATGTTTTTAAAGGTAGTATCAAGTATTATATATATATATATATATATATATATATAACTCTTGTGCACGGTGTTGGGTGGTACTATTTTTCATCTATAGCGAGATGAAAGCCCACCTTTTATATATCCTAAATTTAATGTATACTGATATGCAAAAGAGATGTATCAAGGACTGAAAAGTCAAATTTTTAATGCATGAATGATGTGGCAACAGTTCAAGTTGATTTGGTAAATGCATTTATATACTATCCACTTTCTCAAAATAGACACATAACTATTCTGATAATGATTGAATTGTATTACTAGGAAAGGTTTTTAATTATCTTGTCATCTAGACCTCAAAATCCATCTCGTAGGTAACTCAATTCTGGCATCTAAACTGAGCAGATTTATTTCAACAAATTTAAAGAAGCTCGATCTTGCAGCTACCAATGTATTATAAAATCATGAGAAAAGAGCATCATAAAAGGAAAAGCGAACCAGGTTATATTGACCTCATCTTTTAATCCACACACGTGTGCATATATGTGAACACACGCCTATACATGCTGGCAAGCACAAAAAATTATATTAGAGTATATGACAGTGTAGTGATGCTCAAAAAATAGGTAAACTATAACAAGGAGAAAATGAAAATGAGATATCTGAATGTTTCAATCTGAAACTCATATTTCTACTAGAAACAAACAATAAGATAGCCGTACAAAGTGATAAACAATCATAAAGAAATAATCAGAATTGAATAGGGAAATCTTATCTTTTATAGATATCAATTACCTGATTAGAAGAGCTTAATTCCTTCCTGTACGAAAAATCAAATAAAATATTTATTTAAAGTTAAACATAATGATATAAAAACTACAAAATGTCACATTTAACTACCTCTTGCGAAGTGAGACATGAAGAGTATCCATAAAAGCAGAAGGAAACTTCTCAAAAAGCATGTGAACAGCTTCTACAGATCTAATCTGAAAAGAGGACACAAGTGGAAAACCCTCACCAACCAGACAAACTAAATAAATGCAGTTCTTTCAAGGAAAAATAAAGGTAGGGAGCATAGCATACTAATAAGTATTAAAAACACAAAGATGTAGATGACGAGGAAAATTAGTATGCCATTGAAAATGGTACATGTCAAACTTCAAACTAGATGATAAATAGATTCTTAAAACATATTTTCCAATAATGCATGCAGTCAGAAACCATAAGCAAAGAATAAGGGCAAAAGGAAAGAAGGTAAAATGAAAAAAAAGAACAAGAAAAAAAACTAGAAAAAGATATTTTCTAATAAAAATCTAAAAATATTAAATACAGAAAAACAAATTAAACTAAAAAGAGAAAGAAACAATCACCTCCCCCAAGCGGTCTCTGGCTCCAAGTAGAAACCCACAAACAGCAGACAATACGGTGTAGAAAATATGTATATCTAAAAGATAAACCTGCAAAGAAATAAAGAACCAAGTCAAACAACTTTTCTAAGAGAAATCGACATGCAGAATGCTAATACACACCAAGATAAGTAACACTGCAATCAATGTAATTGTAGCTCAAGTCAACAAAGAAACAGCAACAGCCACTAGAATAATAATTTCTTGTACCTTTGATTACCCACGATACAATATAGGCATTCATAAATCCTATTTTATCGATGTATGATCTAGGATTTTGATTTTTTATCTATATATCTACAACCAAATATGTATAAAATGCTTAGGAACACAAAAACATGTTTACACAATGAAGGCGATGCGACCGAATGATTGATGGAGCGACGAGGAGACAGCAGGGCGGTGCCTGCTAGTCCAACAGATTGATTGTCTGTCAGTGGTTCCCAATGATCAGACAGACAGGCGTACTGCCAATCAGACCTGGCAATCTGGCTAAGCGGTACATCTACATTTCAGAGTGGTTGGTCAAACCAACCTGCAAACTGTCCTTACACATGTTTATTTGTCCATACATTGCTCCATGATGTTTCAATGATATGATACAGACCCGAGACAATTGCATATGACATTCTTTTGATCAAAAAATTATTATTGACATCAATGTTTGACAAATAGACAACCTAGTGTAGAAACATATTAGAGACTAAATAGACAACCTAGTGTAGAAACATATTAGAGACTATGTACGTGATTCCAAATGCTGATGAGTTCTAAGGGATGTTGGGGGCGTCTTTGACATGATAACAAATAGGAATGGTATGAAATAATGAATGACGGAATGATAGAATAATGTGGTAACTTATGAATATACACGAGAGTAGTGTGATGCTCAGTGTTAACGTGGTGAATCAGGGGGCGATCCACGAACAATGAGACTAGTATAGCTGCACGTCCCAACAATGGATACAGACAAGGTTTCTATGTAATGCTCGTTGTCCATGGAATTCCAGGTATGGGTGTTATAGCGGCCATTATGGATGCCGATGGATCCATAACAGTGACAGTGAATGCTCTTAATGCATTTGAGGTTATTGCAATCTAGTGAATAACATGTTGTATACATAATTAATAGGATAAAATAGTGGGTTAAAGGGGGAATAGTCACTGCAGGTATCATCAGCCGAATGGGGGCATGATAAGCGGACCCATACTGGGACATGTTAATTGTCATATAGCCAAGAAGACAGCTCTTCCCCCTTCTGACCCAAGTCTCCTGATTTTACAGTCCAAATAAGATCATATTAGTTAAACACTAAATAGAGATGCACTAGTTGGCACACACAACGTGTTTAGAATCATGATAAATTAACTGTTATGAAACATTTCTATCACACTTGACAGTGACAACGAGTTTAGGATCGTGATAAATTAATTGTTATGCAAATGTTTCTATCACACTTGATGGTGATTCATCTTACTCATACGTCGGTTACTTGTCCTTTAACTATATTGTGCAATAGCAATAGCTAGCATTGAATTACTTCCTTTTGCTATTCATGTCTTTTTCAGTTGTCTTCAATCGCTTGAAGATACTGACTGGGATTTGCTCTGACAATCCCAAGCGTTTGTTTTCCTTCTTACCAGGTTTCGCTGATGGTTGCAGGCTCATTTAGTCAGATCTCACTCAATGTTAAAAGGTATTTTGGGTGGACCCCAAGCCACAGGTTAGTAAATTGAAATATTCATATGTTTCATATATTCAAGTCTAAAACTCAATTTCTTTTACCTTTCAATATTAAAATAATAATAGGATATCTAGAATGTGTATAGCTAGAATTAAAATAAAAGAATAAAAATAACTAGATCGTAGGCTTTAGTATGTATTTTTATCGGGATTTTTGGAGTACCAAGCACTGTCGGCTTGTCACGTGCCCTTCCATACATAATTAGGTGACAGGGCATGACAGATACAGACCATAATCCTGAGCTAAAGCACTTGTCAAAACATAAGCTAATGTTTAAATTGAGGGCTCAAGATAGAGAACACTGAGCTTCCCTGCTCTCACATCTGTCTTCTTAAAAGCTTTGTCTATTCTCCCTGATTCTTGTCTTGAACTTCCAATGCCCCCTCTCCTTTTTTTATCAATTTTCTTCCCTACCGAAAATCTTTCTGCTTATTCGATAATTTCCCTGTTAGCAAAAACAGTCATCATCTATTCCCTCTCAGTTACTAGTTGATGCAGAAGCATGATAATAAACCAAACTACAAATCTGGCAAGGCAGAAAGAAACAATAATCAACTAACATATTATGGATCTGTGTTAATAAAGACGAATCATTTGGTGAGATACTAGATGGTGGTTGTAGCATCACTGTACTCAGCTCAATAAAGCAAAAAAGGACATAGGTAGATATCATTTTTTACTGGAGGTGGCAATTATGTCGCGCAAAATTATTCTCCTGAGAAACAAAAATAAGTACACTGATAGTTTTCAAAACATATATACCTTGAAAGTCTATAGTGGTCCACAGGACCTCAGGTGTAACAAAACGATACATTAAGGATCAACTTTCAACAATATCATAAATAACAGACAAATGTTAACAACCCATTCTACTGTTAAATGATACTCACACAGAAAACTGGTGCCCATAAGCTCAGAATTGTCAACGCATTGTGATTATCTGTGAATGACACAGAAAAGAAAATTTCAGCCATGCGAATTCCAAAATAATGCAAAAAAAAAAGCAATGAAAAAGATAGCACCGATACTAGAAGACCCAGCTTAGACTCTAGACACTTTCAAGGTACAGAGAATTTAAAGGCAAGCACATTAGTTGATGAGAACAATAATGGCAATTTTCATATTTGTTATTTGACGTTCTTTTATTTTAGTTTTGAATAAGGAAGATTTGGCAAGTTTGATTAGATCTTAATTTAGTTTTAATTTAGTTTTAATTGTGGGAAATTTGAGGGATTTTTCTATTTTGGTAGGATTTTAATTTTTGAATTTTGAATTTTGGGTCAAGTTTAGTATTTAATCAGTTTTTAGTATCCGAGTGATTTGAGGAATCTGATTGATTTTGAGAGATTTTGTTATTGCTTTATAAAAGCATTGTTGTAATCAGAACGAAAAAATAATGAAGAATTGAATGAAATATTTTGTTAGCTGATATTTGGTGTGAAATCTTGGGTGTGAAACCCTAGGCTGACTTTTTACCTCTGCCACAAACAGCCGACAAACCCCCCTGTATTCTCTTCTTCACCCGCCAACTTCATCTCTCCTCCTCCTACTTAGTCGCCAACACCCAGCTCCTCCCCTTCCTAAGCAGTCGCACGCCTTCATCCCCTCTCCTGCTCTCCTCTCTTTTCCCACCAGAACCGCCCCACCCCTACCAAGCAACCGACACCTCCTCCTCATCCCTGTTCTTCTCTTTTCTCACAACCGTCGACCTCATCTACTCCCCCTTGCTCTTTCCTCCTCCGACCTCCAGCACCTCCCCTCTGCTCCATCCCCTGATTCCCCCATCCTCAGGCAACCCGAC
>NC_033797.1:10115514-10120362 GCF_001876935.1 Asparagus officinalis
CGTCACGTTCCCTCATCCACCTCCGACCGCCGCCGAGATCTCTGCCCTTTCCCCTGACCCGCCACCCTCAGGCAGGCGACACTCTAACTCCCCCTCTCCTACTGCCCTTCCCGACGGGTAGCCCCACCAACACTGACAGAGTCGTCTGCCTCATGTCGTCGTCGTCATTCAGTTCGCCGCCGTCGTCGTCGCCATGCCAGTTCATCTGTCGACCGTCACCACTTGATAGCCTAGTAAATTATTTTTCTGTTAATCTCATTTTATTAGTTAATTGCATGAATATTCCATCTCTAAACTCTTATCATATATTCACTGCTTAGATTATATTTGTGAGTTGAGAGTAATTGACCATGTGACTGTTTAAATTTGATATTGATTGTAGAACTTGAGCATGATAATGAATATTGCAGCTAAATTGATCAAGATTGGAATTAATCATAACTATTGATGCAATTTTCGTTAAATCCATTTGTCACATTAGTTGTTTTGAATTTAATTTCCTGCCAAAAATCATGGAATTTGGTGAAATGATGCAGTATTCGATTTAAATCGCTGATTCTGATAGACCTCCTGTCCCGTTTCACATCATTAGTACTGTGAGGCGTGAGCTTATATATTAGAACCAAAATTAAGGTTCTAATGTGTTAAGAGGAGCTATGTTTACTAGGAATTTGGCTCCACTGCAAGAACTTGCCCAACTTATAGAGCTGATTTGAGGACTAATAACTAGGTAATAGGAAGTTTTGGTCAATTCCTTTTTAAGAGCAATCTCATTCGCTAGTGTTTCATAGCCAATTTCACAACTAGGAAACATACTTTTTAGGTACAATTACAAAACTTTAGGCAAATAGGTCTTTGCAACCTGTATTGTTTTATCCTTAATCAGTGAAGAATGTTTAGCAGCGTCACAACACCAATATAACACGATATTTGAGCTCAATTGTGGCTTGGTCTAATCTGATTCCTTTATGGTTGCTAAAGAAAATAAAATCAGAATAAATGAAAAATAATAATGCAAGCAAGCAATGAGAAAACACTTCTTTCAATGGTAACCAACATCAAAGAAGTAAAGAACTAATTTACGAGTTGCGAGTTGCAAGTTACAACAAATAGAAGAAACTCTACTCTTCTAAAGTGGTCATCCATTTCCCTGCATTAAAACCGTATTTCGGAGTTTTATGCTAAATCATAAGCTTTCGTTCTACATAACAAGCAATCAATATTTTTTCTATCTTTTTTTTCCAAACTTTCTCACTGGGATATGTCAACAACTTAATGTCCGATAGTTTCTCAAAAGCAATGATTTCACTCATAAGAACCATATTTGTATTAATTGATAGATGAGAGCCAATCAATAAAGTTATAGTTAAGCTTTGAAAAAACTAGTTCAGAAACATGAGCAAAGAGTGTATATAACCAAACAATAATGTAGTTAAAACATTTTTAAAATGCAAGAAAGGGGATATAAATATTTGACAACCTTTGCTCAAAACATGTTATTAGTAATTATATTACGTAGGTTAAGCCGCATGAGTTGAAGGGTTCAAACACTTACTTAATTCAGGAACCCAAAAACTAAACAACAAAATAAATAAATAAATAAAACAATGTAATGTACTTACTCTTTGACACAAAGTCATGCCATGAATATCTTAAGCCCGTGAAGTCAACAATGGTTTGTGTTGGTGATACCAGTGGTTGGATCTACATAAAAAAGACAGCAAAGCACATAAATAATACACAAGTAAAACAGTTTCTAAATGCTAATTGAACCCAACAAGTTACCAGGAGAAAGTATGCAAATGAGAACTTTGCCCCAAATATAACGAGCCAAAAGAGCATATACCTAAAATTGCAAAACATTATCAAAATAACTTAATTAAATTATCGAATACACCACACAAATTCAGAATCATATCAAACAAGCTAAAAAAAGTAAAAAGCAACAGCAGTAATCAGATCAGCCATGAAAGTCTATATTTAAAAGACGAGAAAGAAGAAGTTGAGCAGCCTTAATTGGAATTATAAATAAGGAAATTATTAGTATGTTTTACAATTTATCTTATATCACAATTCATCGATGACAGACTCAAAGGTCAAGCCAACAACAAAGCAGCAAGAAAAACAGATACCGCTTTTAATTAACTATAGGATTAATACATCTTCAACTATGATAGATTTTAACACTGCAAAATCAGTACGTAACTACTATGTCAAAGATTATGTGCAATCAAATTAAAAGCAGGATTCAAAAATAACCTATGGGGAGAAATGATGCCAAATTACAAGGACAAGGCATGTTGGCATCAAATCATTATCCAAAAAATAAGAAAAAGAAGCATAGTTCTGGTCAATCAAAGAAGAACAAGAAAACAACAATGAGAAATTTCAAATTCATAAAAGAACTCTACAGCTACACTTAGCAGTCTTAAGGCAAAAGTTTTCCATGAAATATTAAGGTTGCTGCTGATGTGCAGATAATCAAACTTCCAAGCTAGAGAGAAAAGTGCACTTTTAAGCAATTGCTTATTCATAGAACAAACAGATAAGCATGTGAAACCACTGACATAGTATATCTGATCCATCATAAGAGGTTCCAATGCAGCTGTACAATATGAGGGGGAGGGGGAGGGGAGAGGATGAAGATGTTTACTTAATGTAGTCTATGGTCCTCTCGTACATTCCACGTCCAACATAGTAATGTTCCTTCACAGAAGAAAAATATACAAATAAAATCATGGTGATTTAATGTCAGAGAGAGAATCTATTTCATTTCAGATATCTGGACTGTAATTCAAAAGGCTAAAGAGTACAAAAACATCAGGTAAAAGACCTGGTGCATCCACTTAATGAGCCGCACAATAGACCATCGATCACAAGGCTCTGTCATACGATGGCAGAATGGAATTCGCATGAGCACACTAATAAAGAGCTGAATGACAGCATATATTCCAATTACAAAGACATATATCTTGAACACAGCAGAATCAGTTCCGTCCTGCATAGCTTTACTGAAGTCCAAAAACTTGCATTTGTTAGTACCTTAAAAGAACTAAGAATGAAACATGCAAAATTAACCCTAAAATTTGGTGATGTACACAGAAAAAGTCAAACTCACATATACAGGTAGCATATGACCAGGGAAGCGACAGAAAACCAAATGAAACGACAAAAAATCCGTGTAACAGCTGAACGACGAGATGTAGAATATGCACCATACATCATCATAACATCCAGCACACCTAAGTGACATATTAAGCAAACAAAGAAAAATGCCGACAGTCATCAGCACTTTGAATGGGCTTCAAAATACATCACATATGATCTAATACTATCCTAGATTTAATCAAATGAAAAAGTTACGCTACACTATTTTGAGCTGATAGATCAAAGCCAACTTACTTTCAAGAAATTTCATAACGACATACGTAGGCCCAAGACTGAGAACATCTTTTGCGGTCTTCGAATTTGCACGTCCATCGTTAAAGGCAATGATAGTTAATCCCTAAAGAAAGTCAAGAAAGAAAAGAAGCGGGTTAACCGAAAAGTGAACCAAATGTACAGGCTAGAAAAAGCAAAATACATTACCTCTGTAAATGTATCATATTCTTCAAATAAAGACAAAGAGTGTAACCAACAGTACTAAATGGATTGCAAAGCGCAATCAGCCTTAAGTTCTGCAGAAACATCGATCTAGGCTACAAATAAAATAAGTAAACATTGTTTATAAATGCAACATGTCTCCTCGCCACAGGAAATACTCCATAGACAGCCAGTTGCAAAAACAAAAGGTTTTGGTTGCTCGGCATATTCTCAAAAATTAGAAGAGGCAACACATAAGTGATCTAAAGCAAGATATTACCCCAAAAAAGGAACCACGATACAAGATAGTATCCAATCCATGATTAAAATGTTTATGCAGTCACAAATCCCTGCCAAGGCACCAAAACTATGAAGTGATGATGGGGGTTGAGGGATATAGTTTTCTATTCTAATATGCCCCCAGCAGATTGAGCGCACTTTTTTAAGGGCCGAAACTTGGACTCATGCAGCAGCATCGTTTTTTCTAATCTGCTTTAAGTTGTGGCCAGTGGGACTTGAATTTGGATAGTTCTGATACCTATCACATGTTAAAATTCCCTTCAGTGCATCAAAACTCTGAAGACGTGATGAGGTTGAGGGATTAAATTTTACATTCTAACACATAAAAACAGAACATATGCAGTTACAGGTTAAAAATAGCAAAGATCAAAAGAAAGAGTATCAGGGTAACAGATTAATATATTATTTTGAGATAATGGATTGGAGAAGTTCTGATTTTGTTAGAACTCAGGGGAACATTTGTATGATGGCTTCATCTCATACAGGATCAGTTTCTAAGTTGGGAATTGCTGAATAAAGACAGAGAGGTTACATTGGACACTATCACTGTTACACTGTAAATTTAAACTGAGTCTCCTTTTGTAATGAAGAAACAGTGAGGCTCTCAAAATTTGTTTTATGACAAAAGAAATAAACTGAGGATTCTGTCATGCCATCTACAAGTCAATTAAACATTTGATTGTAATTAAGCACGTATACTTCTGCACTAAAGAAAAGTATGTATGTATTCAGTAAACAAACCTGGAACATCATAAAGAGGAAAATCCACAGACGATGAAAACTATGATAAAGATGAAGGAAAGTTCGATGTTCCACAAATGATGTCTTCCCACAACGTTTATGTCTTCCAACCGATGGTAACCCCTGTGCAGTAAGAAGCACAACTCAAATAAACCACCATAACACTTACAAGAAAATAATCATGGTAGACATCTTAGATTTTTTTTTTTTTTTTTTTTTTTGGAG
>NC_033797.1:10120993-10145736 GCF_001876935.1 Asparagus officinalis
TTTTTTTTTTTTTTTTTTTTTTTGTGAAGCTAATGGGTATGAGGTGGAGGCCATTTTGCTAAATGAGCCGCTAGCTCACAACCATCAAACCCTATTATTTTTTCAATTAATGAGCATCTTTTAACAATTACACACATAAGATACTGCCAAAAAACTAATAAATCAAGATAGCAAAAGGGAACTTATTTTTTAACATAATACAGATATGCCCGGACTAACGCTTATTAAAAGATAAGCGTAAGCACATATGAGAATTGAAGCTCCCAAAAGGCTAAATGGCGATGTTCAACATTTTCAGTTTTTAAACACTCTTACCTCCTCCAGAAGCAAGAAAAAATATAGCAGGAGAGAGGAAACCCAAGGTGAAAAACAATTGAAATATCTGAACTCTTCAGAAAACAATCTGTGAGCAAGATTCAGAAGAAACCAGCATAATTAAAAGTATAGGACGCATGGATACTCAGAATGATTGTCGTGCTGATTTCCAATATCTGTTGGATAAAATACTTGCATCGTGCTTCCAACACATGCATAACACTGGAAGAATAGTTCTAAAAGAACAAAAGACCATGTAATCGGTCAGAAATGGATTTTTTTTTTTTAATTGTGCCAGACACCTCAGGATTATGGCTCATCTAAATGGACATAAGACAATCCTCTGACATAGTTTATGACACTTTAGTTTAGATTTTTGACACTAATTAACACAAGTGAAGCACATATTAAACATGTGCTTCATGGGCATGTTTAAATCGGATATTGGATTGAACACTGAAATTTTCTTCCAGTTCAAGATTAGAAATCAAAGATGTCAAACAGTTAATGCTTTAATAGATTTTGATAAAACATAACATATTCATCATTAATGAGTCAGTAGTTGATATTGCGTAGTGTTTGCGCACCATTATTTGTGTTTATCCATGTCCCCGTGTCCTACTATCCAAAGATACTACCTGACCATGTATCCTACTATCCAAAGATGTTCCCTGCCCTCTTGTCAGTTATTGTATCATGTCCGTGCACGTATTCGGCGCCTTCCTAGTCCAAAATCCAGCTTTTGACATCCGTAAATTGGATATGAGGAATAATAAGTTCGGAATGAGAAAGTTTACCATCTGAAATTACTTCTAACTATATTTAAGGAGAATTGTTCATCGTACTACTTTGTTCCAAGGTATTAAATTGTAGAACACCAAGGACAGCTTTCCTAACGCGCATCTCATATCCAGGGCACCATAGACACTTACCCATTCTTCGTTTGGCCAGGATCTGGCAACCGACAAACATAATGGCAACAGTAGATGACCAAATTTTGCCAATTTTGAGGCATACTTCAGGAAAGACTCCATTTATTAATGATAGGTAGATGACAAGGTTACTGCAAAAGGTAGGAACAACATTCAATTGATTTCCCATATAAAAGGTCATGCAACTGATCCTCAAGAACTCCGAGTGACAAACTTATTTCAGATGCAAATCATGCAATGGGCAAAACTGATAAGAAATGTGATAATCTGAATATCAGTTGTCTAGATTTATAGTGCCAAGAAAGCATACTAAAAGCAAAAGAGAAGCTGACTAGCATAAAAATTACAAGAGAGAAGAAACCAAGCAAACACGTATACCTATAACCATATCAACCAGCATTGTCACAATATAGATCGTAAATTCCAGCCTTGTGACAATTGTGGTGTATGAGCCTCTAGACCCGTAGTATTACCAAACTATAAACAAAAAGCACTTTCTAATCCATCAGGAAAGAAGACAATATGATTGTCAAACGAACCACTTTTCAAAAATGAAAATGCAGTCAACCTGAACTACTTTGTTGCTAACGAACAGTTTCTATTAAAAATTAATAATGAAGTTTACTACAGCATTTCCATCGGCATGTACAGATGGTTCATGCTGATATAACTCATACAAATAAGCACTGGAATTATCACTGAAGGGTTTGAATACAAACTAGAAAAACTAATAGAAATACGAAGATAAACTTCTCTAAAAATAAAAATGGAATCGTCCACACCTACATATTTTACTATGATCATTACAAAACTCCAGAAATCAAATGCATAATAAAGATTTCAGAGATATGCAATCAGTATGGACATAACACTTTCCACTTACCTTAGAACTCTTACTGGGCTTTAAGAAAAAGGAAGAGTTGAGACACCAAGGCCAGCCAAGCTGAAAACAGTGAAGGGACCTGATATAGAGGGGAAAAGGATCACCAAGTCACAAAGAAATGCAGGGTTTCTTCTTTCTTTCCAATTTTGCTTCTTCGCCTTTTTTTTTTATACAGTGAGAGGGTGTGTAATAAACATAACAGGACGCGAACTTTTGACTTACCAAAAATATTCATTGAAATCATCATAGTTTCTCCAGGCAGAGTGTGGTGCCCGCCCATTGTCATTGCTAGCTGCTTCCTGGATAAGGCAGATTCAGTTACTTTAGGTTTAGACAGGTAAGGTTACATTTCTTTGAAACATAGTTAATTCAAAAATATGTGAAAAGGTACTGGCTACATTACAGAAACTGAGTAACAGAAGACTATTGCAAAATTTGTCACTTGCCAAGGAAACTGACTTTTGAGCATGGCCAAAAATATTCAGAATTCTACTTTTCCCTTCTAATATCTAAACAAAAAAAGTGTACCATTGATGATTCAACAGCAATCCCCACAAAAACCAAATTTAAGAATTAAAAGTTACCCGTTTAATTAGTTTACCACCACCAAATATTTTTGCCTGCAGAAGGCTCATTTAATAGTAAGCCGTACGGCCCGTACTTGATTCATCATAACCATCTCATGACTATTCAATTTATCTCATAATTAGATCAATTTGAGCACTGACCACTGTAGCAGCGGAAATGGTCTCTTTTAAAAGTTTAGATATCCAACTTGCAAGAACAAGTGAGTCTTATCCATATCAGATATGTTCGATACTTGAACAGTCTGATGCACGATAGATTTGTGTCAGATACTCTTCGTGATGTATACTAAAAATGTGTAATGTGCACTAGAAATATTGGGAGACATATCATAAATGTATTTGGCTAAAAGGTTAAATATCAAATATATGATCAATAATGGATTCTCTTTCTGACTTACCATGCATTGCATTTTTATGATCTGTCCAATTTCTTGGCAAAGTATGATTATTCTTACAACTGAGTAATAACACAAGTATAATTTATTAATTTGTATTCATATCATATTGGTATCTCAAGTTTCTAAGATTTGCAATCTCGATGAATTAAATTCTATCACATCACTAATGATGTTTACGCATGTGCGTATGCATGTACGTATGCATGCATTTACGTAATTTTACATTGAGTACACATTATGTACGTATAATACAAAGAAATTATGAAATAAAGAATGATATCTTTTAGATATTACACGCATTAAGGATAAGCATATGCCTAAGCTCATGGTATAAGTGTCTCCAGGTAACAGCACAATTGCGCAAACGAACCAAGTTGATGCTGCTAATCGATAAATAGATAAAAAGAAACAAAGAAATGCAAACTATAAAATTTATAATTGTGAATTAACATTATGAGACAGAAACAAACTTACAGCAGCTAAAACATCATATAAAGGAAAAATAACGTGATCAAGAAATGATACACCATTCTGGGAAACACAGCTTTTAGCAGGCTGAGCACTCTGTTCACGCAAAATTTCTTCCAATTCTCTTGCCATCTGTGGAAACAACACAAGCACAACAGTCAAAAGAGAACAGCAAACACTAATCATGCAACAAATAGTAAGTAAACATGAACTAAACATCATTAAAATTCATGTGTTCTGTATATAACTACTACAAAACAGATTTATAGACATGGCTGTACTAGATGTCAACTTTTTCCTTCCCGCATTTCCCTCAAAGAATGCAGCCTGCTGATTGGTGCTTTCCCATGAGGATATCCATCAGATAACCACTACAACTTATTGGGTTCTCAAAAAATATCAACACAGGTGGATCTTTTTACAAATTAACCATAAAAAATGTGTGGCAACCTTCTCATGCGTTCACAAAATAGAATTTAAACAGTTTCTAATCACTTCCATACATTCTCATCATAGTTACACCAGGCAACAGAACTAAAAGGTTGCTATTATACTGTGTACATGACACATTGATGACTGAACAGATTTTATTTTGCTAAATTATCAAATTGGTATTTTTTGCTACACCCCTTTACCAGTTTTTTTTTTTTTTTTCCTCCGTGAGTTTTTGGTATTAAAAGTCCACCAAATGTGCAAGTAGACGGACAAATTTTCAAGATCAACCCTTTTCGAGATTTTATATCAAAAATCGACCTATTTGAGATTTATTTAGCATTTTCAACCTAGTTTCAGCCAGCTGGCTGAAACTGGATCGAAAGTGCGAAATAAGTTGCTAAAACTTCATAGGATTTAGAATCACATGTAGTTTAGCAGACAATTAAATTGCACGGGATTCTCAATTCTGTGTTTAGAATTAGGCTAAACTCCCCGGGATTTAGATTCCCGGGAAGTTCAATATATAATTTCAAGTTCGAATCTAAAATGATTTCAATAGTTGGCTAAGTAGTTAGCTAAAAGAAAGCTAGAATTCAATCACTCAAGTGGTCTTGAGTTCGAATCTCATCCCAACATATTTTTTTCCTTGAACGGTAAAAAAATTTTACAAGGCTGGGATTCAAACCCTATGCTTCCCATCCAAGACTTATAGGCTAATGCTATAACCACTAAACTCAGTACACGTAATTGCTTATTTTGTGTTGTTTATTATAAACTTCACGGGATTCAAAATCTCGTGAAGTTTGGTAGCAGACCACCATCTACGCCAAGCTTTTTTGTTTAGCGCTGATTAATTAATGACCAACTCTCGTGAAGTTTTTGCAACTTATTAGCAATTTCGACCGAGTTTCAGCTAGCTAGCTGAAACTAGGTCGAAAATGCTAAATAAAAGGTAAGTAGGTCAATTTTTGAAAATTAAGGTCTATGGTTTTGATAATTTGTCCGCAAGTAGACATTTTATCATCGCCGCCAGTGAAAAATTGGCAGGTAAAATACATGTGACTTCACGTGACTAAATTTAAGGGATATTAGAACACTAATGTTGCTGTGTTCAAATGATATGGCAGGGATTAGATGATGTCGCACAAATCAAAGACAGAGAGGGACAATTAATACCAAATTCCCTAATTTTATGCTCAAGATTTTCACCGGCGAGAAAAATGAGTACCTAGTTGCACACTTGTTAACTTTTAATACCAAAAAGTCATCGAAGCAACAAAGAATACCAAATTAGTAAAAAGGGGTGTTACATAAAGAAAACCAATTTGGTAATTTAGCCCATTTTATTTGGGTACGTTGGTAATTCAAACATGTCATGATGTAAACATCACTACAAATCAAACAAAGAGTGAACTTGAAATATGAAGAAAACAATTTTTGTTAACTTAACTATGTGTTTTAACACAATGAGTTAACTATGTGTTTTAACACAATGAGTTCATGTCAATAAGCAGAATAGGTCCCCATATTGACAACAAGCATAAAAGAAAAGGCTCAGCATAAATAGTAAAGAAGATCCAGACGTAATGTTAACCATACCAAAAAAATTAAAACATAATTGCAAACCACTCTAAGCCACATGACATAAGATGACAAAGAAGCATTAAAAATTCAACCATTTGATTGATGGTTTGAATCAGGCGTTTTAACTATGGTTCATATAAGCAAAGTTATGTCTAAAACCTCGCCACTAGCCATTATGTTGGTAGAATTTCTAGTTATCAGTTCCAGCCCGAAGTATTGGTCTTCGGTATATATGACTAGCTTATTAAATCTAAAAGATAATTAAAATCTTATATTTAAAGGACAAAAAATCTAAAAACTCTCGACATGATTCTTCATATTGTAACCAGATTAAACTAAAATTTGATGAATCTTGTAGGCGACTCTTCAAAATTTCTCAAGTGCCTTGTTTGGATGGGCTTGAATAAGGGAAAGGGGCAGGAAAGTAAATAGGTTTACCTTGTTTGGGAGATTTTTTGAAAAAGGAATGGAAGGAAAAGGAGTTGACAAAGTTTACATCCGTTAATCTGGTGCAGAGGAGGTAAAAGATTTTGGACCATTATGATATGAATCTAAAGGCTAAAAAATGATTCCCCTCCATTCCCATCACTAACCTCCCAAACATCATTATTACATTTCCCCTCCCCTTTCTTTCCATTCCCTAGCCTCACTTCCCCTTCCCCTTCCAACTCTCAAACATAGTGAAATGATTAATGATGTAACATTTGAATTAAGAATACAATTTTAGTTAACTGAAAAATAAATATGTTGATTGCACAAAATATAAAGCGTTAGTAGCAGTGTAGCACATGCTAAACATAGACTGTTCATCATTCATCTGCCATTACATAACTTAGTTCTATGATAGAGATAGTCAATTAGTCATAGAACCATCCAGTTTCTGCTACATCAGTTCATTGATTTCATGAGATTATTATAACTCCTCGTGCTACTTTTTATCTGCAGTTACTGTTCACATGAATCATTATTATTCTGTATAAAGTAGCGCATTTTCTGTTGGTAACATGCTTTTCATATTATGATTATATATATATAAAAAAATTGGTTCTGCTGTCAATTATTAGTGCTTTTTTGTTTTCCCTTTTTTGATAATGTCGGTAAGTTAACATCATGGTGAGCAGAAGGTTAGAACGGTAGAGGGTGACACTTTACAAAGGGAGAGAGGAAACCGCAAAGATGACCGAGTGAAGGGAGAAAAAAACACTAAAGTGGGAAAAATAAACTAAGGGGCTGTTTGGTTATTTCCTAAAAAACCAAAAAATAGAAATGCAAACCAAGAAAACTCAAAAAGTACAATTTCACACATTTCCATCTCTAAAACTCACCCACAACATCTAATAAAATATTATTTTTATCCAACAACTCATCCATCACATCTAATAAAATATTATTTTCATTCAACAACTTATCCATCACATTCACCACATCTAATAAAATATTATTTTCATCCACAACATCACTCAACTCATCTCATCTCATATTTAAAAATTACTCACATCATCCAATAAGATTGTGACAACTCATCTCATCTCATTAACATTTCATTTCTTTGTTTTCCTCCCAAAAAATTAGGAAAACAATTTCCTTAAGTGTGGGTCACATCATCCAATAATATAATGACAACTCATCTCATCTCATATATTTTCTTGTTTTTAAGAAATAACCAAGCAAAAGAAAACAACCTATTACAAGAAATAGGTTTCTTATAATTTATTTCATTATTTTTTTCGTCAACCAAACAACATCAAAACAAGTTTTCTTAAAAAATCACTCACATCATCCTATAATAAGGTGACAACTCATCTTCATTTCTTTGATTTCCTTCTTTTTTTAGCAAACCAAACACTCCAAAAACAATTCTTTGATTTAATAGTTTTCCATTTCTTTGATTTTCAATTTTTTTAGGCAAACAAACAGGCCCTAACATGGAGGAAAAAGAACTCGAAAAGAAAAAACAATTGCCTTTGCGGTTTTAGCTGTATCATTATTTAGTTTTTTGAACCCCTTATGTAAAACATTTTTGATGTATTACTACTGTCATTTCAAACCCTTATTGACTTATTGGCTTTATCCTTCTCCAAATCAAGTCTGTAGTATCGCGAGTTTCTTTATAATAGTTCCATAAAGGTCCTGTTATATACAAATTCCAGCTTATGATTTGGTAATGATTAATAATATTTTGCAATCCCACTCCTTGAAGCTTTGGCACAACTACATCGAAAATTCATAATTTCTAGTTATGTTATCCAGGTACTATGAAAATTTTCATAAAAACAGATCATGAATAAAAGTACAACCATGAGAAATCAGTGGTCAACAATAACTAACAACAGTTCGATTGGAAAAGGTAAGAAACACTGAAAATTTTATCTTTATAATGGATACTATATAACTAGAGAGCGCAGCACAAAGTATTAGTGTTTAAAATAAGAATGGAAAGATAAAGAAGCATAATGATTCATATAGTATTTATTCAGTAATGTATATAGCTTAACTATAATAGGTTTAGAGCAGATTCGCAGAATGCAAGTGCAATCCATGATTACAAGGAAATCTGCAGTCAACAATAAACACAGTGTTCCATTGGAAAAGATATCTTTATGATAGACGCCAACTAGGTAACGAGGCAGTACAGAGAGTACTAGTATTTAAAACACACAAAGGCGCGTGCGTGCACCCACACACAGGCAGGTACACCCACACACAAGTGTGCACACCCACGCATGCGCAGACAAAGACATATATATACATAGAAATTAATAATTTGCATGCAATCTTTCATTCACATATTTTGATAATAAAAAAATAATATTTTTATGTTTCTTTCACTATGTGAATTATAAACTGAAAAAACGTTCATTTCTTAACTAGATACGTAGAGGACCCTCTAAAATCACAATTCAGAACTGAGAACATGCTGTAACAAACCGAACACCAAGCAAGTTTCTGGAAGTGGATCTGAAGTGTAGAAAATACATCCAAGAAGCGGATCGCAAGTGTTTTAAATTAAACTGTGAATTATATAATTGAGTATACGTCTGAATGAATGTATGTGTATATTCAAGGAGTGTGTGCGTCATGTACAGGTACAAAAAGTGTCGGATACAGGTACTACATCATAGGAGTGTCCATCCAACATAAGTATGCATCCATTGCAAAGCCAAAATATGCCTTGCAAATTTATATAGATATTTATTTTTCTATTGCAAAACTACCCCCTTTGTCCACAATTCCACTTTGCGATCTACTTTTACAAACACAATATCATCCTCAAACTATATACATAGGGTGGTTACATAGATGAAAATAAAGCATAATAGTTTTGCCTAAGCCACCAATAAGATCGAATATTTGTCGCACTATCAGCTGGTTATATAGTGAAGTCAAGTTTCTTTTATATATTGGAATGAGCAATTTGAAAAATAACATGCTGCTTCAGAAACTGTTATTAGTAAACTAATAAGACTAGCAATATGGATAGATAACTGGAGAATGTTTAGTCCTTGTAAAAGTTGAATGAGACAATTTGCCGATTGGATATAGCATCTTCGAACAATTAGTCTAGAACATTAGATATTCGGAAATTACATGAAATTGCCAGATAAGTCATATTGAAGATCGAGTAGCATAAGATCAGGTAGTCAAGGGAACTTACATGATGAAATATGTAGCATAAGCACTCAGGAAGAAATCTAACATTGCTAGCCTCCCCCCAGATCAGATAAAATAAGCAAATAAACAACACTTTTTTTTCCTTGACTGCTGACTCCAAACTGTGGAGAATCAATATAGTCAATAAACATCAGATTGTTGTCAGTAAAGGCGAAATTAAACTATAATTTTTTTCTAGAGCAACCGCAACTACAGGAGAAGGTCACATAATGGAAAGAATTCGTACTTATTCCAAACCGGACGAATGGGCAAGTAGTTGCACCACTTAATATAGTTTTCAAGGGATTTGGAGAATACGATATGCACAGCACCTTCATCTATTTTCTGCAAAGAGAATGTGAATCACAGAGCTTGGCATGCTTCAGTTCAATATTTCACTAATAAATTTACATGAAATAGAAAATAAAAAAATTAATCAATATGGAATCATGAAAGGTAAAGCTTGAGTTTTGCAGTAAACTAATAAAGCAAGCTAACCCTGCATAACCTACAAAAGAGAAGAAGAACACAATAAAACCCATAGTCATCAGAAACATGGTAAATGAATAAGTTTGTTGAAACTTTTCCCTACTACCAACTAGCCTCCTAGGATTTACCGCAACCAATTGCATGATCAGCTGGAATGTCATAGGTGCCAACTGGCCTTTTAGGATTTGTGGCAAGACAGGTCCATAATTTCAATGGTGGCATGTGATCAGAGGATAAACGTCAGGTTAACATCTAATTTAAATCTCTTGAGGAGCCTCCGCTCCATAGCTAACCTGATTTCGGTAGGTAAAGTCGGATGAGAAAGATAAATGAGATCCTGTTTCGCTAAACAATATAACGGTTTAGAAGGCTAGAGAATATTTTCTTTTACTTGTTAAGTAGAGTGCTTAACTGCTTATGAAATGATTGATAGGAGATTGTGTTTGACTTGAAAAGAGGTAACGGTCTAGAAGGTTAATAGTGTTGTTTCCTTTTACTTTTTAAGTAGCTAGAGGTGGATAACTAGTCCATCTTTGACGAGAAGGTTAAGCAACTCATCTAACTTCTTCAATTCTCCTTTGAGTGCCTATGACATAAAAGCACTTAAGCCACCCATCGAAATCAGCTCTTTGCAATTGAGTAATAACAAAATAAAACATAGTTTGTAAGATGTAAATATTATTATACTTGTATCTTTCAGCACAATAGTTGTATTGACACCCACATGTTTCTTCCAATCATATTAGAGAATCTCAGAGTTTTAAGGAACCATATACAAGGTTAAAATCTCATAAATTAGTCAATGCATGAGATTATCTAACATTTCGTGATGAGGATCTGATCTGAACAGAAATTTTGATAGATCGCCAGATGTTCATGTAGTAAAGCTTCATGGGAATGAAAGCTTGATGTTGTTGTCGGGTGCTCTTGATGCAACTAGTTTGTGGTTAATACTCTTGATGCAACTAAGTTTTCAGCACACTCTAAATAATTTAAATGAAACTAATGCTTAAATAGAGGGAAACATCATTTAAAACATCATGAATGTGCTTATAAATATGTCCCAGAGGGGGGGAAATAACAGAAGACTACAAGAGAACTGAAGAAAGTTACGAATCAAAATGCACAAGTGTGACGCACTTACAGGTTCGTTTCCATCAAGACTGCCAAGACGAGACTGTGCATTAGCAAGAAGGTGAACTATATGTTCACGTTGGTTAGATACATTATCTTTCTGCAGCACAGAGAGGAGAATACAGAAAATTCGTTGGAGATCTTTCACGTCAGTTAGTAATACATTAGAAATTACACAAAAATGCAATGTGTAATATATTGTTGACAAATGGAAGCTAATCTGAAGGATGAAACTTGAAGGAAAATGTTCAAGAAACCAAATTGTGAAATTATATGTAACTACTGTAATCAAAATCTAAGGAGTCAAAAATTCAATTTTAGTTGATGCAGATCCGGTCCCCCATCATTAATTTAACTTCAGATCCTACATGTTCGCACCAGCAACCAGGTTGAAGCAATAAGACCAAGTTATAGACTGCTTCCATTATACAAGTCATGAGTACTATGCGCTTCTATAGGTTTATCATACGAAGAAATGAAACCAACAGGCACAAACAATATGTGCAAGCGGAGAATGAATATTCCCTTTTCTTCTAATTGCAACAGTTCCCTCCAGCATGTAAAGCATATGACTCGAGAACGTACTGCTAACACAAATGACAAAAGTTCGTAACACCCTTCAGTATAGGATGAGGAGTGGCTATACTAACACAAAAGATTCATATAAGATGGATGTAAGCAAGAACTTCATTAAAAGATTGAAGAAGGCACCCTGCTTGGGACAAGCTATAAAGGGGCACAGAAAATGTTGCGGTTCATGAGAAGGTTATTCACATCCTCACTCTGCTTCTAACTACTTAACAAATCCTGTCTTCTCAATGTTTGAAGGCCTGTGAATAGAACTTCAAGATTGAGGACAGAAGTTCTAAAGTTTAAGAATTATGCACGAAAACAAATATAATCGACCAAATTTCAATGTTATAACATGCAGAAACAAAAGCAATATCCACAAAAGATAATAAGAAAACTGATAAGAGTGTTCAAATAAGTTTAGACATGTGGAGAACTTGATAATGTGGGAACTTTTTCATACCTGACAACCTAGTTATAGTTGAATGTCATTTCATATGCTCTGAAACATGTGCCATTCTCTCTCACATCAGCACAACAAATATATTTGGTGGAAGCCACGTTCATCTTTCTATAACTAGTTGCTAGACAAAGATATCTAAAACAAACACGGCTTGTTGTCATATAAACTTCCGAGAGGTACAAGCACTTGTGATTGTGATTTGCCGTTTTACTACTTGTAAATTGCTTGTTTGTCCCAGATCGCCCTCCCAAGCACGGAAGCACTAATATAAGCACGGAAGCACTAATATAATGAGTGGACAAACGTTATAGGGATATTAAACAAAGAACTACTATTTTTCCCTTGTGTACCCCAACCAAAAAAAGGAAATAGAAAATCCTTCTTCCAGATGACTTCCCATTTAACCCTCGAAATAGCCTTTTAATTCAGTTTCACCCCACAAATTTTTTTGCCCCCCAAAAAGGACAAACCAGGTGACATTAGTCACAGAGGTTTTTTCAAGAATTAGAGTCAAAAAAGACCGCTGCAAAAAAAACTTGCCTTGGGAAAAATATTATGTTACCAATTTGCACTATCTTCATTAATGACACTACAGAATAAAATAATTTTTTAATAGACAGCAGAATACGACATCTATCTAAAAGAAAAACCAAAGCTGAAAAGAAAACATTTATTGAAAAGAAAAATCAGACCTGAAATCCAAAGACATACTGTAGGAAATCAAGCATATCTGCACTCCTTGTAGCAGGAACCAGAAATTCCGCAGGAAGCCTAGGTAGGCCCCTAAAGTACTTTAGCGATGACACCGCAGCCCTCACCTAAAGAAGAGAATCGTCAGAATAAAGAACTAGGCACGAAAGGCATGAGAAAAAATACTTTTGACAGTATTAATTCACCACCTCTGGAAATGATGCTATCACATTTGTTACAGACGGTGCGTCCAACGGAATAATGTTATAAGATACTACATCCTCTGACATTGCCGCATCAGATTCCATGACCCGTTTCATCTAAAATGGCAAAAGTAAAGAAATGATTTGTCTATAAGACTACAAAAATACACTGTATAGAAATCAAGTGCATAAACAATAGTCATACGATTTCTCAAACAAAGATAAAAGATTAAGCTTTCCAGAAGAGAAATAATCATGTATCAAAAGTAAGTAATAACAAATGTCTACAGAAAAGGACACCTCTTCAGGGATCAATCTGTCAGCTGCTTCAGGTGACATCTCTTTCGTGAGTTCCTCAAGTACCATACCAAGAACCTTAAGTGTTGCAAATACTTTCTTCCTTTTCACAGACTTACGTTCCAACCTGTTTTAAAGAACACATGGCCAAATATATAATAAGCATACAATTCTTGCTTGTGACGAAACAGTCAGTAGAATGAAATATCTAAATGAGAATCAAGGCACATACTCTTTAAGGTTCCCACTGAAAACACCAGATTCCCTCAATTTCATCTCATCTTGACGTAACTCATCCACTTTATGCTTTTCTCTATAAAGCTTGTAAAATTCTTGCAAACGAGCAATGTCCTGGCTACGGTCAATGCTTCCACCATCTCTCTTCGCAAGCTTTTGCTGAAAATTTGTTCAATGACATAGAGCCTCTAAATGAGACTAATAGAAGAGCAGTAGATGACTTAACTTAATGAACCATCAGAAGCTACTAACTCCATACTAAAACGTCAAAGAAATTATCCAAGGAAAATAATTATGAAATTGATATTATACGTAAAGTATTACCCTTATAACTGACATTAGACCCGTCTTGAATTGAAGAACACCTCTGCCCTCGCTGTTAGGATCCAAATTTTGGGACAATGAATATGCGTGTTCACATACTGCAAAAGGAAAAAAGGTTACGCAGGTGACTGTCATTGTCCAGCAAAAAAGGGAAAAGTTTAACTTTCAGAGATAAAATTAGCAGAGATACGGAAGAAATGTTCGGTGATGGCTCTGACAACATAAAATTAAACATGAGATTGTACATGCGAATAGTAGAAAGAAATGTCAGAAAGATTTACTATTTAGCACCAATCTCTTAGCATTCTACAGATTCCTGAGCTCAACCTCACTGGTACCAGTATACACAACACATTATTGATCCCGAAAAGACGGACATCTCCCATGTTCTAAATATTTTTCTTTCAGAACCCTAGTGCCCCACATAAGATATCCCTTTACACTCTCTAATTCCAGCAATTATGTAGTGTTTTCTCCACTTCAAGAGCCATTATTACTATCGCTTTCTCTCAGATGCAAGGTTCTTATGTCCTTCCTGTTTGATGATTTGATCTATGTGATAGTTACAAAAAGAACTCCAATCCAGTCTCTAGATTCAAATACAAAGTCCATTTTTTCAACTTTATTGAGAGTTATTTCTTGCACTACTAATTTAGGAAGCACTATTATTTTTATTGCCTCCGTCCATATTTCTTTAGCGTGTGAGAACCCCAGTTTTAGCACTTGCTACCAAATTTTTACTATACAGTGCCTTCTTATATTAGCTACTGTTCTCTTCTCACTAAGAATTTCTTATAGACAACTTTATCAATCTAAAATTTCTAGTTCCTTTACTTACAATTCGCTCGTAATCGGTAATCTATGTTCCACAACATGAATTTGCCCTAGTCTTAATTGTCGCATCAACATGGTCCTATTGTTTCTGACTGGCACACATCATTTATAGCCCATGAACAAATCATCTCAAATCAAACTTACCCTCAATTCAGGCTGCATATAACTTCTCGATGCACTCTTTAATAATCTCATTCATAGTTACACAGTACGTAGCAGGACGTGGTGCAAATGCAGGGACGCAATTCGCCACGGAGAAAATTTGTATTTGACAGGGGTAACTTGCTTCAGTACGCAAGTTAAATCAGTCGTACGTTGTAAAATAGTTTTGGGCATGCTTACAGTTTTTGTAAGTGTATAGTAGAACTAGAAACTAGAAAGCTAATTATACATTTCAATATATTTTCATACATACTACTTGAATACTTCTTTTTATGGAGTTCGCTTTTTCTGTTTTTCTTTTCACATAGTTCACGTTGGCATCATAGTTTCATTTCACGCTTTATTACGGTAAGTATTTAGTTAAGTAAAAATATTGACTACTGTATTCTATTGTGCACCTTCCTTCACTCGATTGCGCACATTGCACTTTGCCTTGCGCAGTTGCACTTAAAGCCTTGCGCCCCACAGACTTGCAAGAGGTACGCCAATTGTGAGGAACCAATCCATGTATAGGAGGGAATCGGTTCGCAAATGTACCGATAATCGATTCGCAGGAACTGTACAATGATTCAAGGGGTAGTCCCAGGAACCACGCAACTATGATTTTTTTCCTCCAATATCATGGGTAGTTTACAAGCACATTATATGCACGTTGTATTCCACAAGCACTTACTTCCTTAATAGTCATGCTTACATTATACAAACATCTCAACCAACTATCTTTTTGCTTGTTCGATCTGGTTAATACCGGGAGCCTCTCACACAACTAATCGCTTGTTTCTTTATTTGAAAACCGGACTGCAGTAGCTGCAGATCTGGCAGTAAGGGTTTTTACAGGCCTGTGATTGGACAAAATTTATAGTCCACTTTTGGACCCGTTATAACAATACATTATAGGTGTTCAATTGCGTATAATTTGGTATTTGGTGAGACCGTTGGAGTTTTGCATGCTTTCAACATATAAGAAAATGATGCAAGCCTGCAACCTGGTTTCTCCCTTCCATTCTAATATTCACAAAGATCACTAACATTGTCTGTCCTAGCTAGTGGACAAAACCCCTTCCCACTAAACACTTCAATCGTGATTGCAAGTTTTCATTTCTTAATCTACAAAAGTTCTAAAAAAAGATGTTCCTAATGCAGTCCCACAAAACCCCGCATGATGCCCGCCATCCCTGTTTACGTTTTAGTTGTTAGCTGACTCTCCTTTAGGCACATTTCCTCGTGCAATATGCGCTTTTAACAAATACAACACAATATAAATTTTAGGGATTTTATATATGTGGACAATGGTAAATTATGCTCATTCATGCTTCATGCAAAAGTTTATACTCCTCATGTATCTAGTTAATAAACTAATGAGGCATCAGAAACTGTAAATAACTACTGAGAATTTTCCCTTCTTGATTAACGAATCAAAAGCAAAACACTCATTAATGACTTACAGATTCTCGAGATATTAGGATCCTCGTCTTGGATCTCATCAGCCGCTCTCAGTATCTCATCAATGTGTAAATTGTTCCCAAGCGACGACGGCACATTCCCAGCGATCTCCCAGTTCGCATCCGCCCCCGGCATTTTCTGAACCAAACAACAAAGTCAGCGACGAATCAAGACACAACTAAAACCCTAGCTAACAAGAATCAAACGAACACGCTCCAATTACAGCTGAAACGGAGCTGCTGTCGAGTTAAAGCTAGGGTTTCGAAACCCTAGATTGAGCGATCGAGCATAAACCCTAGCTCGAATTAGATCCAGATCGGACAGTGAAATCAAGGAAAAGTAACAAAAAAGTGAACAAATTAACAAAAAATAGAAAGACTGAGAGCAATCTCACGACGAGATGCAGAAATTTTCGTTCCCGCCCACAGTTTTCGTTGGGTTTTCAGCAAAGACAAAGAATTTAGTACTTTTAAATCGGAGGGGACGAGGAAAAGAAGAGAGAAATGGTATTGACTGTAATAAAAGGGAGGAAAAAAGATGAACGGTGAGTTGTTCCGGCGGAGCGCGTTTGCTTGTTGCACCGGCAGACCAAGGGTGTGCAGGATTTGCTGTTCGGTATAAAACAGCGTAGATAAAAAATAACAAATGAAATGGAAACGCGTTAACTCCTAAGTGCGGGGAGCAGTGGTTTCAATTGGCTTGAAATGCTGTTGTGTGTATGTTTAGCGCATCTGACGGACTAAAATTAGTATCGTGAGGTTTGGTCCGTGGATGATGAGAAATCATACCCTTGAATTTGGAAAAATGAATGAATTCTTGATTCTGGAAGCTGATCTTTACTATCCTTAGAAATGAAAAGGCAAAATAGCCTTTTGTAGAAGCTTGGTGACATGTTGGTATATTTTTTTTAGTTTTATCATATTGGTATATTTTGTCGACTCCGACGTCATATAAGTCTTAAGTTTTTTGCCGGAGTTACTGTTCCGGCCAGAGCTGACAAGATTTTTTACATAAAACCCCCTCATTAAAACTCCATCATGCTCCTAACCCTCTCCTCCTCTTCCCCCTCTCCCTCCTCCTCATCTTCTTCAATCTCCTCCTCTCCCTCCTCCTCATCATCCTCTTCCTCCTCCTCATTAGACTCTTCCTCCTTTTTGCCAACCGCATCCCAATTCTCAAAGGCCCTGTCAACTTTTTCACCAAAATTGCCCCTAAAACCCTCCAACTTGTCCTCTTGAACCAACCCTAATCTTCCCAATTACTCAATTTAGCAAAGGGAGCTTCAATTGAGCCTTGGATGGGATGCAAGACATCGGATTGCAGTTGGCATTGTGAAAGGGTTGAGGTATTTGCACTTTGAGTGTAGCCCAAGGATCTTGCATTATAGGTTGAAGCCAGGGAATGTGATTTTGGGTGTGGGTTTTGAACCGAGATTGAGGGATTGTGGATTGGCGGGATTGCTTCCTGCTCGAGTCGATGCTTTGGGCTGTGAGTGTTATGTTGCTCCAGATTGCTTCCAGAGTTGCAGGTAAAAACTTCAAATGTTATTAGCGTTCCTCGTCATCAAGCCCGTGATCCCAGGCCAAATTTAATGAGGAGGAGGAGGAAGAGGATGATGAGGAGGAGGGAGAGGGGGAGGTTGAAGAGGATGAGGAGGAGGAGGGAGAGGGGGAGAATGAGGAGGGTTTTAGGAGCATGATGTGATTTTAATGAGGGGTTTTTATGTAAGAAATCCCGTCAGCACTAGTCGGAATAGCAACTCCGGTCAAACTTAAGACCTATATGGTGCCGGAGTCGACAAAATATACCAATCTAATAAAACTAAAAGAAAATATACCAACATGTCACCAAGCCTCTACAAAATATACCAATCTGGTCATTTTGCCGAAATGAAAGTGTTAATAAATTAGCTTGGATATGAAACGCAAATTACGATAGTAGCATTGATCTCTAAACTGCAAATTCAAAACTACTTCTGAACTACAACAGAGCAATTTACGAGTAAGAATCTCGAATTGCTTTTTCTTATAGCACAAAACTAGTATATCTTTGATCTTCAAGGGTGATACTACTATGTATTGCCGAGTTTCTATTAAAATCTACTCTTCTATACTTATATAGGAGGATTTAAAGAATCACCGTTCACGCTACAGTGAATTATTGTGGCATAAATGACAAACCAGATCTAGCCCTCTGCACTCAAAGTTACTGCTCATGATACAGTATTAGCAAACCAAATCTGGCCCTCCGCACTCGAAGGTACTGCTCGTGATGCAGCATTTACTGTAGCATAAACAGTAAATCAGATCTAAGTGTCTACACTTGAAGCTATTATTCATTTTACAGTTTTTTGTTGTATTATAAACAGTAAAACAAATTAAATGTATTAAAACCTGGATACTCTTTTAAGTATAGAGGAGTAGATGTGATTTTTAAATCAAATATATTAAAACTTATATCATTCTTTAAGTATATAGGAGTAAATATGATTTCTAATTTGAAGCGTACAATAATTAAATAAAATGTGTTAAAATTTAGAGGAATGCAAGTTCAAAATGTGGTGCTTTAAAAAATAGGGGACCATGTCTTGCACGGGTGCACACTAGTCTATACTTATAGGAGGATTCAAAGAATCAATATTCGTGCTACAATGAAAGCTACAGTGAATATTGTGTTGTGAACAGTGCCTCAACCCCCAGTCTATCTAGCGCAGCAATTTATTGTACCATAAACAGTTCTCCCACTATATTTTTTAAGTTACTGTTTATGCTACGATATTTTACTTTATCATAAGTAGTAAATCAAATCAAATGCATTAAAACTTAGATCATCCTCTAAATATAAAGGAATAGATATGATTACTAAATCAAATGTATTAAAACTTTGATCATCCTTTAAATATAGAGGAGTAGATATAAAATATAATTTTAAACATACAATAATCAAATTAAATGTATTAAAACTTAGATGAATGCAAGTTTAAAATGCAATACTTAAAAAAATTGGAGCCGTGATTTGCAGGGGCGGCACACTAGTTTGGATTATATAGCACTTCATATTTTTTGTTTGTTTCCTTATAAAATCTCACTTGATTAGACTTAACAAAATGGCAGAGCCAAGGGCATAGGATGGCCAACAATTATTAATATATAAGTTGTTACATATTCGTGTTTTACATCTTTTATATTATGAAATTATTCCTTGAATTCATAGAAACTGCTACTAGATCTCCTAATTCTTAAATAGTTTCAAATTATTTCCTCTAATTGGTACAACTACTCTTAAATAAATAGGCTAATTTCAAAATAACTTAATATCAATTTCAATGATTTGATGTATTTCTTCAAAATATGAAAGATTTAATGTGCCGATATTGAGAAACAACTAACAATTAAGTAAAAGTTACTATGCAAACAATAAAACGTAAGTTGAGAGCTAGTCCATTATATAAAGAAAAAGAATTGTAGGCCTGTGATAAAAGAATTATGGGTCTGTGAATGAGAGTTATGGATGAAAAAAAAACTAAATGGCTATGTATGGTTTAAAAAAAAAGTAAGCGGTGCGACTAAGAAATTAGTTAATTTGAAAGAAAAAAACATTCTTGTTTCCTTTTTATACTATTTTTTCTAGGCTTTGAAGTCAAATAGGATTAGGAACATCTCTTGTGGGATCATTTCTTAGGTGCTGCAGGTTTACATTTTGGTCGAAAATGTTGGAATCTCATCATCTACATGATTATCATTTGTAAGTAAATTATGTTCCATGCTTTTCTTTTATTCGGAGTTGTAGCAATTTGAAATGGGTATCTATTTCATATTTTCATGTATTTCTTTGCCTTTAATAATTTAACTATGAATTCTGTCTATAGTCACGTGGTTTTACACTTTGTAGAGGAATTGTAAAATAAGAATTTTCCAATTTTATTAAGTTTTACATTAAGAAATAAAATAAATATGTGAACTTGTATAATCCATAGCGTGAATTTGTAGCTTATGGTTACGGGAAAACCAGCTACAATTAGTATATTTTTAGAAGGAAACATTATAAAATTGGAGCACCTTGACTCACCATGGTTGAATATGTTGAAAAAAAAAATTCAAGTATGCACGAGAATATTTTTTGTGTAGAACTTCTAACCCATGTTTGTTGTGCGTGACGGAACAAACACAAACGCCGAGAGAGAAAGTCAAAACAATCCAAAAATAACGGCACCAACTCAAACACAAAAGTTTAACGTGGTTTGACAAATTGCCTACGTCCACGGGGCAAAAATGGATGGGTTTCCACTATAGAGAAAGAGAGTACAAAGTAGAGCAAATTGCCTACGTCCACGGGGCAAAAATGGATGGGTTTCCACTATAGAGAAAGAGAGTACAAAGTAGAGATTACAAGATCACTCAACTAACCTAGAGAAAGAGAGTACAAAGTAGAGATTACAAGATCACTCAACTAACCTCTCAAACAAATCTCTTAAATTAAAACTCTCAAATAAATTGCTCAGAAAGATCTCTTTTTTCTATGCTCAAAATCACTTTCAAGCTACCCAATAAATAGATAGAAAACCCTAAAAAAACGTGACTATATTTATAACAAAACACAATCCCAAACAGATTAGGATTCTAAAAACGAGTCTGCCACACCATGTTGTGGCACACACCACACCCATGACAAACATGTCAGATTTTGACACACCAGGGTATGGCAGACACCACACCCATGGCAAACATGGCAGATTATGTCATACCCCTACTACCTGGGTGTGGCAGACATCACACCAGGGTGTGGTGGGGTCTGTCTTGCTTATTTTTCATGTTTTTCTGAATTCTTTTCCTCAATTCCTTCGTCGTTTTCACAATTCTCCACATCGGCGAAGTTATTCCAAAAACTGAGCCGACACCAACCAAATCAAACGTCTCACTTGTTACGTCCAGTACGAAGTTGAACAAAACCACGACAACGGACTCAATCCACAACAAGTCGAGACCTAAACGAGAATGTGAGCACTCTCCAAATGTTGGTATCAACTCACCAAACTGACTGCATCAAATTGACTGCCTACGTACCCCCTCTCCCAAGGGATTAAGCTGCTCGTAGTTCATCAAACGGTCTCCAAAGGCCCTCAATCAAATAGAAAAGTTTGCAACTCTTCACCAATATCACCAACGGATCTGCAACTGATGACGCTCTCAATGACCTCTAAGTGAAACAAATCAAACACCCCCACCAGAGGTGAATCAATGGCCGTATCCAAATCATATCCACCAGCTGCATTGGAATCAACCAACTCATCATCTGCACACAAATCCAAATGATCCCCTAACTGTGTCACCTCAGCTGGAATCTCAAACAATGCAGAATGATCTGGTGTATGTGGAGTAATCTCCGCCCAGTGTGGAGTAGCATCACTCTCCACCTGCTATGATATATCTAAGGTCTGTCCAAAACTCTCCACTTGCTAAAAGTCAGCTCCCTCATCGAAGCCTCAAGCGAAATGACACTACCAGACCAAACATCCAATGAAGTTTTACCTCTAATCGCAGCAGTCGACAACCTATGACCAAGATGACCCAAATATGTCAAAGCCTCAACACCAGAATCAATGCTCGATATCAAACGTCGGTCCTCCTCTAGCAAGGAACAGCTCACCAAATCTGTCATCTCATCTTGTTGTCCTAAGATTTTCTTTCCACCGAAGTGTCTTAAAATGTCGTGAGCTCGACTCGAATGCAAAAACAGGTCCCTCTTGTACCCCCCACCAAAATCAGAATGAAGTACCTTCACCTTTCTACCAATCTCACACTTCTTCAATCTGTTGGAGACTACTAGGACTTTATCCAAAGGGGATTTGGTTGCAACCCAAACACGCCTAGAACAGTCACCAACAAAGAAAATCAAGCATCTATTACCTCCCAATGATGCCTCATTGGAAGGCCCCCAAACATCCGTGTGAACTCCACCTAAAAGACCTTTAGTGCGGTGAATAGAGGTGCCAAACTTCATCTTGGTCTTCTTGCTCATATCAAAGTGTTCACTGGACTTCAAATTGCAGGTCTGCGCACCCATCTCCAAATTAATACTAGAATGACTAAGCTCCAAATACCGCAGTCTAGTCGAATCAATAGAAGTCGCCAGCTCTATACCTGTCACCGAACTTCCAATCAAATAGTACATGTTATTCCTCCTGACGCCCTTCATCACAATCAAAGAGTCTTCCACGATCTCGAAAACTATGTCCTCAACACGAACCTTCAGACCCTCTCCAACCAAAGCTCCAATTGAGATCAAGTTCTTCCTCAAGGCCTTCAGACCCTCTCCAACCAAAGCTCCAATTGAGATCAAGTTCTTCCTCAAGGAAGGAACATATCTCACACCATATAACTCCGCTCCAATTGAGATCAAGTTCTTCCTCAAGGAAGGAACATATCTCACACCATATAACTCCCTAACTGTCTCGTCAAACATCTTGATGTGAATTCTTCCTCTCCCAATGATCTAGCATACACGGTTGTCACCCATGTACACCACACCACTATCCAATTTCTCAAAACTGAAGAACTATTCCTTTCTGGGGCACACATGATAGGTCGCACCACTATCCAACATCCACTTGGATTCCTCCGAATAGCTACCTGTAGGACTGATAGAAAACGAATAAATATAAATATCAGAAATATTACTATCAGATATAACGATGTTTGCTTCTGATGAAGGTTGCTTCCCTTTTTTCCTTCTGCTTATTCTTCATCTATTCGTCGAGCTTTGGACAATCTTTCTTCCAATGACCAGTCTCCTTGCACTAAGCACACTAATCTTTTCTAACTGTAGGATGCTCTACTCTAGACTGTGACTTTTAATTCTTTCGGTTTGGATTATTCCCTCTTACGACCAACGTCTCCGCTATTGTGTCACTTGTAGACTCCTTATCTTTCTTTCGAAGCTGATAGTTCACAAGTACAACGGTGACCTCACTATATACGAAAGAGATGCATTCCCATTGATAAAGAGTAAGGACAAAAGTCTCATATTTCTCGCCAGGCAAGAAATTCAACAACAATAATACTTTATCATCATCTTCAATCATAACATCTATATTCGTCAAATCTGAAAGAAACTTCGTGTAGTGGTTCATGTGATCACCAATGGAGGTTCTTTTCTTCAATTGGAAGCGATAAAGTCTTCTCTTCAAATACAAGCGATTCTCCACACTCTTGGTCAAATACTTTCACTCAAGGATCTTTCAAATCTTCTTAGCTGAAATCTCATTAATCACATCATACTTTAAATATTGAGTCAAACAAGACCTAATTACACCACACACCGTTCGATTCATCTTCTTCCAAACCCTCTCATCAATATCATCTGGCTTGCCATCCAATTCTAAAATATCTTCTAAATTTTACGCGTTGAGCGCATCTAAGACTTCACTCGCCAAAGTCCAAAATTGTTAGTGCCATTAAACTTCTCCACGTCTATCTTCATAGAGTGAATATTCAAACTTTGGACGGTCTTCACACCTGAAGTACCCTCCACAACTCCTTCTTTCCCGGCCATAATTCCTCAAAGCACCAATAATCAAAACAGAACAAACGAAGAATAGATCCAAAACTAAGAAAAGATAAAATTTTTACCAAAAAGATCCCACATTTAACTCCAAACGAAGCCCTAGCCGAACTTCCAAAGTGATCTACTCATCCAAATAGCCCAAACGTAACCTGAGCTCTGATACCACTTGTTGTGCGCGACGGAGCAAGCACAAACGCCGAGAGAGAAAGCCAAAACAATCAAAAAATAACGGTACCAACTCAAACACAAAAGTTTAACGTGGTTCGACAAATTGCCTACGTCCACGGGGCAAAAAGGGATGAGTTTCCACTATAGAGAAAAAGAGTACAAAGTAGAGATTACAAGATCACTCAACTAACCTCTCAAACAAATCTCTCAAATCTCTCAAACTAAACTCTCAAACAAATTGCTCAGAAAGATCTCTCTTTTCTGTGCTCAAAATCATCTTCAAGCTACCCAATCAATAGATAGAAAACCCTTAAAAAATGTGGCTCTATTTATAACAAAACACATCTCAAACATATTAGGATTCTAAAAACGAGTCTGCCACACCCTGGTGTGGCACACACCACACCCATGACAAACATGACAGATTCTGACACACCAGAGTGTGACAGAAACCACACCCATGACAAACAGGGCAGATTCTGCCACACCCTGCCACCTGGGTGTGGCAGACACCACACCAGGGTGTGGTGGAGTCTGTCTTGCTTATTTTTCACGTTTTTCTCAATTCTTTTCCTCAACTTCTTCTTTGTTTTCACAATGTTCCTATTCACCTACTTGCATATATGTAAATTAATTATACAGTCATATTTGATCGATTAATCTGACTGCACGATTCACTGACCGGTAAACAAGTCAACTGTCTCTCCTATCTCCAGCATCAACCAGCATTTCACCGCGTAAATCAGTCCACGTCGCACTAACACGTCTTTGGTTCTATGTCCGAATCCAGAATGAATATGAAGTTACTTACCTCGGTTTCATAATTTTGGATAATAAAGTTCCTCGCAGATGTTGAATGGATAGATTCTAGGATAGAATATGGGCTGGTTACGGCTCTCCTATTTAAATACGT
>NC_033797.1:10145979-10151000 GCF_001876935.1 Asparagus officinalis
TACGTAATGAACATGCCACATGTTGGACTTTACAGAGCCACAACATGCTGGATCGTTGTTTCATTTCCTGGCGACATTTTATTCTCCGGTGTCTGTTAAGCATATTGGATGATATTGCCATCTCAATTCTCATTCCCAATGCTATCACAGGACTGAAACAAGGACAAACATGTCAAATATTAAATTATTTTGGAAGAAGTTAAAAATACGAAAGCATACGCTGGCTGAGCACATAATCAGCCAGGGGACAGGGACACAGGATATAAATTTAGCTTCTTCTCAGGAAGCCGACGGATGACCCTGCAGTATTAAATAAAGTGACCGGCGAGCACCTGACTTCCAACACCTTAAAATTCAATTAATCTCAAAGTAACGTTCAATCATGTCAGCTTATGTACATAGGCAACAAAAAGGAAGGAGTATAGCCTAAACACAATAGATGGAATGAAATTATTTTGAAAGGATTAAGAATCAATAAAACTCATGAGGATGTAATGAGATTTTAAGCTTACAACATCCACACTGTATGTAAATTCCAGAGAGTCAGGGCTATTGGTACGCTTGGGTAAACCTATAAAGGATCCTCCTAAGCATCAAATGATTCTGCTCGCACTGGCATTGATCCCATCCCACGAAGAAAAGTTTGAGGGGCCAGAGGCATCAACGAACCCTCTCACAGATAAATCAGGTACGGATAAATTCGGCCCTTGCAGCATCTCGTGGTCTATAAAGACGACCACAACTGTAATGTCATCATGAAAGAAGCGGCGGATTCCCTTGTCAACCTTCTTAAGGTCTGCATACCTCATTTCTCTCTTTCGTGCTGCTTCATGTAAAGCTGCTCTGACCAGTCTCCTTGCTATTCCCTGGTGATAGAGGCCAAAGGAGTAAATTGTTACCCAGTGAAAAAGGAGGGCAGTGAGTAAATAAGGTTAAAAGGAGAAGAAAAGCTTACAGCTCTTGGGTAGTTAAACACAATCTCAGCAGCTTCTTGATTTGTCAGGTGCTCCCACAGTCCATCTGATGCGAATATTAAGAACTTGTCTTGTGGGCGTAAAACTCTAGTGTATATGGCCGGTTCAGCTGACAGAACAGGTCGACGAAGAGGTTCAGAAAGCCGAAAACGTGGGACTGATGGGTCTATAGTAAACTCCGGTCTCTTTAAGTATGCATCCCCGATGGACCTTGAAACCTTGTGAACATCCAGATGCATTGTTATAAAAGAAGATTATAACAATACTCTAATTTTATAACATTACTGAACAATAAACTAAGGTATTAACAGTTACGGGAGAGCCATTGTGAATGCTGCTTTCCAGTAAGTTGTTTAACATATCAAGTACCTATTCTTTCTTACTTCTTAGTAGACTACAACATTACATACGAGGATTTGGTCACAATACCATAGTTACAGTATAGGGATTCATATTTCCGTGGATATTGTTGAAGAAAAGATGTATCCATTTAAGTTGCATATTAGCACAAGTTCATTTTAGAAAATTAAAGGGCTCTAATGTTCTCATAACATCCGACAAATAAGAGTATCATTTGATTGGAACTAAATGGGCAGTCTAAGTGCTTATTTTCAACTTTCAGAAAACATGCCTCAGGATAAACAGATGTCTGATTGCAGTAGAAGGCATATGCTTCCATTTACATTTTACCCTTCAATGCACCAGACTGCCACCTCCCCATCCCCCAAACAAACAAACAAACAAAAGAAAGAATTGCAGGCCAAACATGTTTGACAAGAGGCATAAAGTAGCATCATACTGCGTAACTACTCTTCCTTGTCTACAAGAAGTGTTTGACATACTTCATGTTGACACAAAAGGGCGTTCTTAAATAAATAGGAGGAAGAGAGAGGTAGTAAAAAACGACTAACATTGGAACTACCTCCAGCATCTGTTTCCATAGCCTATGTAACATTAAAAACATAGACAGTATGCACTTGAGGGCTTCATGCTTAAGATGATTACAATTTAAGAGCATAGCTTCAACAACTCAAATGGTCTTAATAGAAAAAATAACAATTCAAACAGATTGAGTAAATGTTGCGAAAGAAAAGATAGTCACCTGGATAATTCCTTTGATTCTCCACACTCCATGCTTCATAACCACAATATGTGAATCATCAGGATGAAGGGACCTAAGTTCTTGCCTCACATCTTCCATGCTTGCATTATGATCTCTTGTCAATTGCTCAGCAATGATGTTATTTGACCTACCTAAGCAACCAAGTACAGCTCGCGAATCACCCAAGTTAGCAACATATAATGTCCCTCTCCAGATTACTCCCACTAAACAACAAGATCCCATCGCAGCAATTAAAGGTTTAATTTGCCGTGACCTCCGGACGAGAGTCAGAAACCCATCTTCAGTTGCAGAAAATGCATTTCTAACAACATCCTCAGATATTGTTCCACTTTCACGAGCTAGTCCTGCAGAATTATATGGAAAAATGCAATTAGATTGACAAATGAACCAAACAACCAAAATGATGTAGAACATACAAATGTCAGAGCACTAAGCAAAAATAGTGGGCATGTTGCAAGAAACACAATGAGTGAGAACTAAATCAAACCCAACTTGCCTCTAAAATCATAAATACAAGCATAGGCAAAATATTATCCCAGCAATCCTTTGACCATATACAATCTATTAGACATGGGGAAATGGGAAGCATATGTCAGAAGTGAGGTATAGAAGGAAGCAACCTGCAAGGGAACTCCATAACACTTTCTATTAGTATTACAACTCCCAGAAATGCACATATATAAAGGTATCAAGTTGATAACAAGAGTCGTAATGGATTTGCCAACCTGATTCACAGAATGGGGGAAAGATACCTAGATAAACACCAGGAAGTAATTTAATAGTAATTGTTTATCCAAAAAGACAATTAACTATGCTGAGGCATAAAAGAGAAATAATTGGTAAAAACTAAAAAGATACAAGGTAACACCAACATATCTTCAACTGCAGGGATTAAACTCGAGTTGGTGTGCACAAAAGCAAATGGAGTATCCTAAGCCATGACGAGTTATCATATGATCTGTTAACAGTAATAACAACATCAGTACAGGTGGTGGGTCAAAGAAAATATAAGGTTAATCTTTGACCACTTGCTCACTTCAATACACTCACTTCTATGTACTGAAGTCCTGAAAATGACTACAAATGTCAGAGAATGGAAAATTAAGATTGCATTGAAAGAGGCATGAACAGCAACAATGGTGGAATAAAGGAAAAATAATGACTATAGCCGGGGCCTTCAAAAGAGAGGATCTTATAATTAAAGCAGTAAAAGGTATGGATCTAATCAATATGTAAATCTCCAGAGCTAGTAAATCCCAATGAGTAGGCAGTATAAAACTCAATATTCACAACAATAACAAGAAATATTCCCCAAGGACCCAAAATATGGGACCAATAGAGGGGACAAGTGAGGTGTCCCCCTCCTATTGGATAATGAGTTGGCCATCATTAATGATGGCCAACTCATTATCCAATAGGAGGGGGACACCTCACTTGTCCCCTCTATTGGTCCAATAACAACGACGACCAGCCATTATCCCAAATTTCTAGGGTCAGCTACATGAATCCTACTCTCCTATTAATCGATTATGGGGAATCTCATCCATAAGCTAAATATTATCATGTCCTTCTTAATTGCTTCAAACCAAATTATTTTAGGTCTACCTGAGCCCTCACTGATCCATTAGCTATGCTCATATCACTAAAACTCAAAATTAATGTGATTTCAAAATCCTTTCCTCTCAGGTGCAATCTAGATGACCATATATATATGTATTGCAATTCATATGTTGGGCTCCAAATTAAATTTTCCAAATCAAAATTTTCAACAGATATTCATATATGATTGCCCAAAAATTCTCTTAAATTCCTTTTATTTTAACCGCATATACATGCTTGAAAGTGTAGCAATATAATATAAAGTGTACATAACAGCACACTTTTTTCAGCGCCCTAGTTCCCCAACTGATTACAATGAATCTAATCCTAGTTTTGCAAAAACTTAACTGCAGTTCCATCCCCCACCTTATTCAAAAGAACGGCGGATTCAAATTACACCCTCAAGAGATGCAACTACTAACTCGTCTGTATTTCATTATCTCTTCACTGTACCCTTCCTATATCATACTAACTCATTCTTTTTTGAAAAGACATCCTTCGAGTTTCCTTGCCACTTTTGGGGACATCTTGCTCAGGCCAATCACCCACAAATAACACCTATTTTCTTCAAAGTTGCAGTTTTATCAGTCAACAGTTTGCAGTCCACCTTTTCCCATTTCCAATCATCATCCTCCAAAGCATTTTCTTACGAATTATGAAAAAAAAATCAAGAAAGCAGATTAAAATTACACTAACCCTTTTCTACTTCGTTAAAGAAATAAAAAAAATTTGGGTTTGCGACATCCTTAACGGATCAAGAACACACAAAAAACACCATTCCACAAATTCTATTTCACATAGAATTTTTCAAGAAATCGCCAAAAAAATCAAGAAAATTCAAGAAAACCAACTTACTGATAAGGTGAGCAAAGAGGTGATCCCGGATAAACTTCGACGCATCGGCCCCCCCGTGCCCATCATAAACCCCGACGAACGTCGCCGCGGGCCCCGTCTCGACCTGGCTATGATCCTCAAGGCCCTCATTCGCCTGAACGACGGCGAACGAGAACTCACCGGCAGAGTGCCTCCCCAAATCACGTGACCAAAGCAAGGCATCGTCCTCGTCCTCTTCATCCTTGTTCATACGCGCGTACCTCCGGACCGGGCCCCAGCACGCCGACGCTATCCTTGTCAGCCACGAAAACATCCCTCATTTCCAGAACAAATTAACCCTAATTTGACGAGAATTTGGAAACCCCGATCGATAAAAAATTGGATCTTCGGGTGTTTCCTTTTTAGGGTTTTGCTGGGATTTGGGGATTTGAGAAGGGGGGTAAAGAATGGGGAAAGTCGACGAAGGCGTGAGGGGGGAGGGAGATGGAGGA
>NC_033797.1:10151010-10153981 GCF_001876935.1 Asparagus officinalis
TTTTTGAGGGGGTGTTTTGCAAATGGGGCTGTATTTTGAGGGGATTTACGAGAGTGCCATTGTGGAAAAAGGGGGAGAAAAAGTGCACTTTGGAGAAAAGGGAGAAACGGGGGTTCTGGGGTGAAGGACGGGTCATGGGTCGGCTTCAAGACCGTGAAGAGAGGGAGGGTTGACTTTAAAGCCCACACTTTGCATTATTTTATTGTTAATTTTGTATTAGTGGGTTGTTGCCTCTAACAATTACTATATTTAGATTTAGATGGATACAGGTTCTCTTATAAGTACCCATCAATTCATAGGTATTTTTTTGTTTGAATTTTTGTGCAATGTACGGTTAATTAAGGGTGGATTTAGTGTCGGATTCAGAATTTTTTTAATGAGGGTGCGCGACGAGCATTTATTTATCTAAAAATAAAAATATAATTGTGAGTTATATGTTTATGGAATAAACTCAAATGAAAGGGGTTATTTAATGCAAATAGGCTCAAATGAGCTACTACTTATTTGTTATATAAGCAAGTGTAATTTTTTTTTTTTTTAAATAGAGGGGCACATTCAAACTTGTGAAAGACCTTACAACGCAATTATCAAATGTCAATTGCATCCTAGGCCGCTCCTGCTGTAGACTAATTTTTTTAATGTATTTCAATGCTTAACATAATATGGTGGAGGATATGATGGATTATGCTAGGATATTCCATCTGAAGGGCAAATTCACAACTGCATGGAGTTGGAGGGTTTCATGTGCAAATAGCCCTTTCAGTTACGAAATTTGTGTGTACGTACGCAAAAAGCCCATTTAGTACCCTATCCGCCAAAGTTGTTGATCGGTTTGTATTCTTTCCTAAAAATTTACCCTTCGTAAAACAATAGATTCGAAAATTTTCTTCATTTTCTATTAAATATTCCAAAGAAATTCTGTAAGGAGTAAAGAGAGATCACATAAAATATGTGCTAGATCATCCAGTAACATATCAATGGGTTTTTTTTTTTTTTTTTTTTGGGGGGTTTTTTTTTTTTTTTTTTTTGAGAGAGAGAGAGAAGTTTGAGATGATTTGTAGCATTGCTTCCTTTGCCATTGACCCCACAAAAGAGAAGGATACAGACACAGTTGGGTGAGAATTAGGTGCAATCCTAAGATTTAATAATATTGTGAGCACCGAGACCTATTAAAGAGCTATGTAATAAATGATCTCTAGAGTACCCTCGTGTGGTGCAGTGGGATCTTTCAATTAATATTGGTCTCATTTTTTTATAGTCACATGATGGTTAACTTCTTTGATGAATTGGTCAGAATAGTTAAATCGTACCATTTATGCATTTTTGTAAAAGGGTTTTTTGCTGACATGACGAGTCCATAACGCGATGTTTATGCTGGTTTCATCCGAAATGTAATATGATAACTCGATAACCTCCCCGAAATGAGAAGTTGAGTATTCACGTGTGAGTATAGTTCCACAATGAATAAGATTCGAAGAGTTGTGGGTTTAAAATGGTAGCTCGCACCAATTGTCATAGCTTTCGTGTTGAAATTAGTTCTTAGCGTCTGTTTTAGTCTAACACCGTCTCTTTAACTTCTTGCACAACCAAAACATGCATTTCCTTTTGTTTTAGCAAGAATTAGCCTTAATTCTAGATTAACTCTTTTTATTATACAATGTCGGAGTCTTCTCCATTGGTTCTATAATTTTGTTAATGTGCTAAACTATGCGGATGAGAATATTACTGAATACTCATACGAGCGAAATCCATGACTTTTTACGAATATTACTTTTTTCCATCTCTCTTCTATCCATGACACCATTTTATGCATTTTTAAAAAAAAAGCATCATACACTTCTCATGATTGAAATGAAGAATTTTTGAAATGAGAGCTTTGAACAAGAAGCTGGCTTCCCATATAAGAAGGTGCACATATTGATATATATACAGGAGCCAGGCACAGGACACCCTTATCTATATCAAAATGGAAAAAAAGGGTAGAGGTAGTAGATGTGGAGCTACTGCACTTTACATTCAATTTATAGTGTACTTTTTGGCCCACAACCGATCAACTTTTTTCCTTTTATGTACTTTTATACGGTGGGTGAGCAAACGCTGGTATTCGTGTCTCGCGTAGCTTGACGTGCAGCGGCCAGAAAGCAAATTTTAAAATCCCATGTGGGGCCCGGTTTACTGTAGCGATGAGAGAGGGGGGTGTGGTTGGTGGTGTGGTAGGGGGTGTGCCCCTAACATTATTTTATAGAATGAGAGGGGGGAGAGGGAGAAATGATAGCCATGATTCTTGCAGCTTCAATTGACAGACTCGATCGTGCTTTACAAAACCTAGTAAACAAATCCAGGGTCGTTAAGGAAAACGAAAAGCCGAGGCATGTTAGAGGTGGAGAGAAAAAAAAAGGTAAGGAGAACAAACTTACAAAATTTTGTATATGAACTGCACAAGAGAGCGGCTCAAATTGCTCTCTTATCTCTTTCTAATAGCTCAGAACATCACCCACGCATTCAGAATGATTCGATAGAATTTTCTATTAAATGGACTGGAAAGCGGATGATACGGATTGGCCCAAAGCCTGTGTCCATTGCTGGCCTCTAAGGTAAGTTTGGAGAACGGCTCAATCTAAGGCCGGGCACCACTATTCATGGCAGTATCAAAAGTTCGTATGGGATGCCGAAATTATAAGTACAGTAAATTATTTTCATCTAAGCCGGTGCATCCCTAAACACAACCTAAGATAAACTTTGAGTTTTTGAACTCTAAAGTAATCATCATAACATGATAAATGAAGCTAAACAAACAGATTTATCTGAAGATAAGAAGGGGGGAAAACTAATGAACAAACGTTAATGTTGAGTTGAGAGTGGCTCTCATACCACTTGCGAGTTGAGAAGGGTGGTGGACACTAAGAACTATTTTATTATTATTTCTCTAGTGGTACTACACTCAGTACTTTCTCTAATACAAACACTCTTT
>NC_033797.1:10153991-10190767 GCF_001876935.1 Asparagus officinalis
ATGCTATTTTACGACACACTGCTCTTTCTCTTGTTCCCTCTCCCTCTCTTTATTTCTTTCACTCCCTCTTTATTCTTGCTCTTTGGCTTGTTGATATTAGGATGAGATGATTACAACAAGCTATCATGGCTTATAAAGACCCCCTACACCGGTTGGTGAACGCTACAGGGAGTTGGTAGAAACTATTTGGCGGTAGATGGACTATGTGAGGTTGGTGACATAGTGCTGCTGATTTTAACACTCCCTCTCGGCAGCGACTTCTCTATCCATGAGTTCAAGAATTCAAATTTCTTTTTCAATGCTTGGATTTTCTCTCTCACTACTTGTCTCCATTATTCACCCATGTATGCTTCTTTGAAGGTAGATGGCTCCTTCACATCTTCTGTAATTGTGACATTAGCATTCCTAGGATTTGTTTTCCTTGGTCTGGTTAATCTTTGAACCTGTCCTATTTGTTCTTCATAGATATCTTCTATTTGGCTGGGACGCTCCTCTTCTGGTGTTTCTTGATGAACACCGGTCCTCCATGCATTCTTTTCCATTATGGATGTTGAATAACTTAGTTCTATCTTCTTTAACAGATGTGACTCTTTTTCTTGACTTGTCTCGCCCAACTTCTCTTGTAACCGATCCTATAAATCATTGGTATTTGGAAGTACAACTTCTTGTGAAGTCCACCAAGATGAGGCTTCGAACACTACATTTTTTGATGTGTAGCATGTCTTGGTTGTGAGATTACAAAATCTCCATCATTTCCTTTTATTGTCATACCCCATAAAAATACACCTTACGACCTTCTTTGTCGAAATTAATGTGTAAGTTTGGTTGTAACTGCTAGAATTGATGATCCAATTTTTACTATAGCTGATTTCTTCTCGATCTGAAATCGCTACAAGTGTAGACTCAGATTCCTCTATGATCGAGGTTAGTGCCAATACCAACAACCTCGTCTTCGTGGACTGATACATCTTCAATGATGACCATGGATGCTTGGGCATCCCATTCTTCTTCATCGTCTTGACATTTGCGCTATGTTGTAGCATTGCCCTCTTTCAGTCTTGTCTTATAGCGATAATCTTTGGCAAAGTGACCTTTCTTTCTATACATCTTCAATGATGACCACGGATGCTTGGGCATCCCATTCTTTTGCATTGTCTTGATATTTGCGCTATGTTGCAGCATTGCCCTTTGCCAGTCTTCTCTTATAGCGGTAATCTCTAACAAAGTGACCTAGCAAAGTGACCTTTCTTCCTATAGTTGTAGCAGCTACCATCAAATCTCCTTGCTCGACGATCACTTTGCTCCTTACTCTAATGTGCTCTTCTGGTATATGAGCTTGTTGCCTGCTTATATGAGTCAATTTTTACATACCACTCGTTTCTCTCGCTTGGTTCCTTGTTGTTGAACAATGCTTCATATTCACTTCTTACTAAAACGCCAGCCATTTGTATAGCTAACTTCTCCTATGTAGTGAGTAAACTCTCCAACTCTAATATTGTTGCCTGAGTTGGCTAGCTGTGTGTAGCAGCAACGAGCCCATGGTACTCCGGTCTCAAACTGTGGATGATTATTCTTCGCATCCCTGCATCCGACACTTTAGAACCAGTATCTCACTGAGTAATAATTGAACATAATATTGCACTTGCTTGAAATATTGTCAGATCCTTCTGTTACAAGGTCATCAACTAATTCTCAAGGAGTTGGAATCCAATATTATTCTTCTTTGAGAAGAGAGTGGCAAGTGTATCTCATGCCTCCCTTAGAGATTTGGCATCTTGCATATAGTCTACAAGATCTTCTTCTCCCGTCATCTCCAACACATACATAATATTGTCAACTTTAATGTTCCACTTTCTTAGTGCTTCGCCAGCTTCCTAAGGTACTATAGTTTCGGCACCTCTGACGACCTCCCAGAGGTCTTGTCCTTACAAATAGGATTTCATGCAAGTCTCCCAGTAGTTATAGTTATTACCCTTAAATTTCTTAAGTGTAGCAGAGGTACTTTCCAGATACGCTATTGTGATGTAGTACTACTTTAGTATCTCCATGCAAGTTTGATTCCTGACCAACAAACTTTATAGTCTCGGACTGAGTATGAACTTCGACTTTCAATAAAGCTAATAGGTGTGAATGTGGGGGCCACATGAACACATGAACAGCTGCATGTGAGTTGAAGTCGGGCGCTGAAGTGTCCAGGTGCGGCCCAAATACCTAAGCTCTCTTATAAATACCCGATGCCATGTTTTCTAGGGTTTTGGGCAAAGCAAAAGGAGGCTTGGTTGCTGCAACGTGCAAGGAGTTTAATTTTTCAGCTGTGAGGTGTTTTCGGCAGAGAAGTTTTTTTGGGCGGTTGCTGTTCTTTTGAGAAAAACGCAGCCGCTGTTTGTGACGGAGGAGTTCTTTTGAGTATCCGTTTGAGGGTTTTATTTGTGAGGGATTTGAGAGTTTGTGTGAGGGTTTAATTTATATGATTGTAAACCCTAGTTGTATTCTCTCCCTCTAGTAGTAGATCTCCCCATCCTTGCCCCGTGGACGTAGGCTATTTGCCGAACCACGTAAAATTGGTTGTCTTGCTATTTGTGTGATTTGTAATAGCTTTTAGGTTCCCTCGAAAGGTCAGTCCTAGAACTGATGAGAGGAAGGGCTGATATCTTATTTGGTTGAGATATTTTGCTTAAAGTTCTTGTTTCCTTTGTGAAACAAGAATTCCTATTGCGACCTGACTCTCTTGTTATGCTGCCGAAGTACTGCCGAAATTTTCGCTGTGTGCAATAAGTGGTATCAGAGCCCAGATTTCAGATCTAGGGTTTTGGAATTTGGTGGAGGAAGATTCTTGTATGAAGCTTGGTTCTTGGAGTTCTAGGCTTCGGTGGAGATAACATTAGGAGTTATCGTTGGAGATTTCGCTTTCCTCGTGTGGATAGGAGATCTATTTGGAATCTGGTCTAGGGTTCAGTTGGGTGGTTCCTAATTTCTATCAAATTTGTTCTTTCTCTATAATTTACAGTTAGTTTGCAATGGGAGAAGAAGGTGAAAGCAGCAAGTCGATGGCGAGTACAATACAAGTTGGTTTTCAGAACACTAAGATTAGTGTGGTGAAGTATGACGGCAAAATCAACTTTGGTTTGTGGATGAGTGACGTAGAGGATGCGCTCAATGCTCAAAATTTAGAAAAGACCATCATGGTCCACGAGAGGCCACCTAAATATGATGAGGCGATATGGGAGGAGATGAATAGGAACGCGTGTGGGGTGATCATGTCCTGTTTGGAACAGGAACTGAAATATGATGTGATTGGGGTGACGTCTGCAATGAAGATGTGGAAAATTCTCAACAACAAGTATCTCACAAAGAGTGTTGAGAACAGGTTACACTTGCTGCGAAGACTCTTCAGGTTGAGAACAGGTTACACTTGCTGCGAAGACTCTTCAGATTTCAGATGTCCAGAGGCACCTCGCTAGCGACTCATGTGAATAACTATACTAAGTTATTGTCGGACTTGGCGAATGTTGATGAGAAGATATCGGATGAGTACAAGGCGATCATTTTGTTAGACTCCTTACCGGATGAGGAGTATGATACCTTCATGCTCTCTTTGTTGAACGGGAGATCTTCTATCAGCTATAGTGAAGTGACTAATGCATTAACCAATTATGATTTGAGGAGGAAGGACAATGAGACTTCCCGTGCTAGCACTTCAGGCGAGGCCTTGTCGACGAGAGGTAGAAGCACATATCCGAAAGGTGGTAATAGAGGGAGGTCAAAGTCAAGAAGCCGTCACCAATTAGCAAAGAACCAATGTGCATTCTGCAAGGAACAGAGACATTAGAAGAGAGACTGCCCGAAGCTCAAGGAGAAAGAGAATGGTAAGAAAAAGGGCCCAAATGCCAATGAGGTAAATATTGCGAAAGGCGATGATTCCGATGATTCGTGCTTTTCTCTACTGATTACTCCAGAGGTGAACCATGTGGATGCATCAGATTGGATGCTTGATTCCGACGCTACTTATCATGTGACCCCTAGACGAGACTAGTTTGCATCTTTTGAGAAAGTTGACGGGGGTGTTGTTGTCATGGGAAATGATCAATCCTGTGGTGATTGTAGGATAGGTACCGTGCAGATTAGGATGCACGATGGAGTAGTCCGTGAGTTGAAGGAGGTGAGATTTGTTCCTCAACTAAAGAAAAATCTTATCTCAGTTGGATCTTTGGAGGCGAAGGGATTCAATGTGACTTACGAAAACGCTGTAGCGAAGGTTACTAAGGGATCATTGGTGGTGATGAAGGGAGTCCGCAATCAGAATTTGTATTATCTGAGGGAAAGCACCGAGAATGGCCAGGTTGCTTCGGCTATTTCAGAAGCGGACATGAACAGACTTTGGCACTATAGGTTGGGGCACACAGGTAAAAGTTACTACAGGTATTGTACAAGCAGGGGCTATTGAAGGGAGCCAAGAGTGGGAAGATTGAGTTCTATGAGCACTGTGTTCTTGGCAAGAAGACGAAGGTGAAGTTCGGGACTGCCATTCATCAGACGAAGGGCATCCTGGACTACGTGCACACAGACGTTTGGGGTCCCACCAAGACTGCATCACTTGGTGGTCGATATTGGTTCGTCACGTTTGTTGATGACTATTCTAGGCGTTGTTGGGTGTACAACATGAAACATAAGAATGAAGTCCTAGATTTGTTTGTGGAATAGAAGAAGAGCTAGATTGGAACTGCAGACTGGAAGAAAGATCAAGACGTTGCGATCCGACAACGACGGTGAATATACTTCAGACCCCTTTCTGTAGCTATGTCGAGACGAGGGTATAGAGAGACACTTCACGGTTAGTCATACACCGTAGTAAAATGGGGTGACAGAGAGGTTGAATCGGTCTTTACTAGAGAAGATCCGATGCTTATTATCACAGAATGGTTTGGAGAAGATCTTTTGGGCTGATGCACTTACATATGCGAGCCACCTCATTAATAAGCTGCCTTCATCTGCAATTGAGGGAAAGACCCCTATGGAGATGTGGTCGGGAGAGCCAATAAGAGATTATGACCAGCTCAAGGTATTCGGGTGCCCTGTATTTTATCATGTGAGAACTGATAAGTTGGAACCTCGAGCTAGGAAGGCCATATTTATAGGATTCAAACGTGGTGTCAAAGGATACAAGCTATGGGATCCAGTTGATAAGAAGATTATGCTGAGTAGGGACGCCACGTTTGATGAGGCTTCTATCTTGAAGCTTTCCAGCTCTCATCAGGTGGAGAGCAACCCGACGGAGGAGATATCGCAGGTGGTGGAGATCGATGCAGCTCCACATTATCCAGATGGTATAGTATCCATTAGAGTACCGACTGAGGTGACGCCAGGCGAGCACGACGATGACACGGGAGATACGAGTACTGATGTGTAGGATCAGGGACCGACGGCTCAGGTTCAGGATTCGATTACGGTTCAGAGACAGAGGAGAAACATATAGATGCCAACACGGTATGCCGACACAGTTGCGTATGCACTTTCGGTGGAGAGTATCGATGAGTTGGTGCCTACTACATTCAGAGAGGCCGAGCAAAGTTCGGAGGCTGATTCGTGGCAGGTGGCTATGCAGGAGAAGATGAAATCTCTTCATAAGAACGATACATGGGAGCTTGTTGAGCTTCCAAAGGGACAGAAGGTAATTAGTTGCAAGTGGGTATACATGAAGAAGGAGGGCATTGAGAGCACTCCATTGAGATTCAAAGCTAGGTTAGTTGCGAAAGGCTATGCACAGGAGGAAGGTATTGACTATAATAAGGTTTTCTCTCCGGTGGTGAAGCATTCTTCGATTCGGATTTTGCTAGCTTTAGTGGCACAATATGGTTTAAAGTTAGATCAGTATGCTTTGAAGTTAGATCAGTTGGATGTGAAGACGGTATTTCACGGTTTGAAGCAGTCTCCTCGACAGTGGTATAGGCAATTTGATGATTTTATGCTTGGTCATTCGTACACTCGGAGCCAGTTTGATCCTTACGTGTATTTTCGCAAGTTGAGAGGAGGTGCGTATATTTATTTGTTGCTTTAGGTTGATGACATGTTAGTTGCCTCTACTTCCAGGCCGGCTATAAATGAGTTGAAAGTTCAGATTTTAAATGAGTTTGAGATGAAAGACTTGGGCGAGGCGAAGCGCATTCTAGGGATGGAGATCGGCAGAGATAAGAAGAATGGCAGAATTTGTTTGACACAGGTAGCTTATTTGAAAAAGGTTCTACAGCGATTCCATATTAGCATGGATGCGAAGCCACTTGGTATACATTTGGGAGCCCATTTGAAGCTTTCAGCTGGTCTTTCACCAAAGTCAGTTGAAGATCGAGAGTTGATATTGAAGACTCTATATGCGAACACGGTTGGGAGCTTGATGTATGTAATGGTATGTACGAGGCCGGATTTGTCACAGGCGGTGAGCATGGTTTCGAGATACATACATGATCCAGGAGTGGGTCATTGGGACGCCGTGAGATGGATTTTAAGGTACATTCGAGGTACGCTTAATGTTGGTTTGGTTTATGAGCGGGACACTACAGGTGGGCAGTTGTGCATTGGCTATGTTGATTCGGATTATGCCGGGGATTTGAATAAGCGACGGTCCACGACGGGGTATGTGTTTACTTTGACCGGTGTGTCGGTGTGTTGGAGATGCATCTTACAGTCAACCGTGGCTTTGTCTACGACGGAGGCAGAGTATATGACAGTTACAGAGGCTGTGAAAGAGGCTATTTGGCTTCGAGGACTTTTGGAGGAACTTGATATATCATAGAGGTCCGTCACTATTCATTGTGATAGCATGAGTGCTATCTATTTGGCGAAGAATCAATTTTTTCATGCACAGACGAAGCACATTGACGTTCGTTATCACTTTGTTCGAGATATTCTTGAAGATGGCGATGTGGAAATTGTGAAAGTCCACACGAAGGATAATCCGGCGGATATGCTCACTGAGATGGTTCCGAGCAACAAGTTTGATTATTATCGAAACTTGTTGCACATTCGTGATTGTTGAGGCCGTTGGCGGCCATTTGGGTGAACTACGTTCGGCTTGATTCCTTGGGCAAGAGGATACGTAGGTAGCCTTTCAGATGCAGCCGGTTTGGATTAGTTGATTTTGATGGGGGTGAGATTGTTTGGACTCTCGTTTTGGTTCCCAACTTGTTGTGGTTTGAGTTCGTTGTCGTGAATTGGAACACAACAAGTGGGACATTTGGATGCTTTGGTGTCGGCTCAGTTTTGAAAGAAACTTCACCGAGGTGGATAATTGTGAATGTGGGGGCCACATGAACACGTGAACAGCTGCATGTGAGTTGAAGTCGGGCGCTGAAGTGTCCATGTGCGGTCCAAATACCTAAGCTCTTTTATAAATACCTGATGCCATGTTTTCTAGGGTTTTGGGCACAGAACTTTTGTGGTGGCTGCAAAGCAAAAGGAGGCTTGGTTGCTGCAACGTGCAAGGAGTTTATTTTTTTTTGCTGTGAGGTGTTTTTGGCAGAGAAGTTTTTTTGGGCGGTTGCTGTCCTTTTGAGAAAAACGCAGCCGCTGTTTGTGACAGAGGAGTTCTTTTGAGTATCCGTTTGAGGGTTTTATTTGTGAGGGTTTAATTTGTGTGATTGTAAACCCTAGTTGTATTCTCTCCCTCTAGTAGTAGATCTCCCCCTCCTTGCCCAGTGAACGTAGACTATTTGCCGAACCACGTAAAATTGATTGTCTTGCTATTTGTGTGATTTGTAATAGCTTTTAGGTTCCCTCGACAGGTCAGTCCTAGAACTGATGAGAGGAAGAGCTGATATCTCACTTGGTTGAGATATTTTGCTTAAGGTTCTTGTTTCCTTTGTGAAATAAGAATTCCTATTGCGACCTGACTCTCTTGTTGTGCTGCCGAAGTGCTGCCGAAGTGCTGCCGAAATTTCCACTGCGCGCAACAATAGGATCATCATAAGAAAGAGCTTGTCCCTGACCGCCTGCTCTTATACCAATTGTTGAGTTGATAGAGGCTCTGATACCACTTATCGAATTGAGAAGGATGGTGGACACTAAAAAATATTTTATTATTATTTCTCTAGTAGTACAACACTTAGTACTCTCTCTAATACAAACACTCTATACTCTAAATTGCTACACTTTTTTACGGCACACTACTCTTTCTCTTATTCCCTCTACCTCTCTTTATTTCTTTCACTCCCTCTTTATTCTTGCTCTTTGGCTTGTTCTTTGGCTTGTTGCTATTGGGATGAAATGATTATAACAACCTACCATAGCTTATATCTCCTAAACCGGATGGTGAACGCTGTAGGGAGTTGGTAGAAATTATTTGGTGGTAGGACTACGTGAGATTGGTGACATAATTTTGCTGATTTTAACAGTTAATGACAATCAGCATTACAAATTCAATTCAAAGTGGCTTCCGCAGCTAGAAAATCTGAAATAGTCAACAAATAAATTAAAACAATAACACTGGTTCGTGCAATTGTAAGATCAACCACCCTAAAAGATAGATATAATCTTTATCATAGAACTGCTTACAAATTATTGACAAAACAAAAAAGAAAAAGCAGAAAGGAAAAAGAAAAAGAAAAAGAGACGAGAAAGATGTTTCTTCATTCTCTAAACCATATCACTTATGAGACGGACATGCGTATTGCAGTGCTTCTCAATGAACATCCTCGACGCCCCTTCAACCGTCTTCCGCCATGTCTGTAAGGGGAAAAAACAAGTGGAGTAGCACAATTAAGAAATAAACAAGACATACACTTTGTTGGAGTACAAAACTATAAATTCTTAATTCTCGTCACAACTTTGGAGTTTTGGTGTAGAGACAGCTCAAGAGCCTTTGACATATTATCAAAGCATCTCACCTTTAAATCTCACTAGCCACAAATTGCTACATATTTATAAAGAAAAGTGTCCACTCTATGAGTAGAAGCGCCCTGTGCTATTAAAGATTTGATACTAAAGATTTATCACCAGAGGCAGATCCATGCGGTGTTGTAGGGTGGTACCTGCACACCACAATTTCTTATGTTTATCTCTTAGACCTTGTGAAAATTTAAAATCTGCCTTCCTCAAATTAATAATTTGCAGTCAAGCCCTCAGAATTCAATTGCCCATTTAGATATAACATATTTGAAACTTAAATTAAGTCCAAACACAAAAAGCCCAAACGCAAAAAAAAAATAATCTAATAGCTCAAACAAACACTAAATTGAAGCATCCCCCTTAAATCTTAACGGTTTTTCTATAGAGTGCCCAAGGGCACTCTATAAGGGAGGAGAGAGATATAGAGAAATGAATAGTTCATGGGCCTCCCTGATTTGCATTAATTTCTGTACATAATTCATTTATCTCTATCTCTCTCCTCTCTTATAGAGTGCCCATGGGCACTCTATAGAAAAACCGAAATCTTAATAGCCATAAATTAGAGGAGATTTAATGAGAAAAGAAGACCATTTATGAAACTAGTTTTCAGAGTTTTGGTGTAGTGAAAGTGTATGTGGCATTAAAGTTTTATAACCAGAGACGGATCCATGGTGTCTTGTAGGGGCAGCTGCACTCTAAATTTCTTATATTTTTCTTGTAAAATTGATCTTTGTCCCTCAAATTAAATTTATTGCACTCAAGCCTCCTACACCAAACAAACCCAAAACCCTAGGAGTTGTACCCAGTAGCGTCACTTCTACTTCCTCCCGTTGTCGTAATGGACTGCACTATAAATTTACAAATTTATATTTTTATTTTAAGGTAAATAGATAAACTGTCGCCTGCCCCAAAGAATTCTCTGAGGGGCTGTTTGGATTGATTTTTTGGATAGGTAAAAGAGGGGAAAGCTGCCAAAAATGTCAGCTTTTTGGCAGCTTTCCCCCAAAATCACCTCTATAAAAGGTGATTTTGGGAGAAAGTTGCCAAAAAGCTGCCATTTTTGACAGCTTTCTCTCCTTTTACCTATCTAAAAAATCAATCCAAACAGCCCCCGAGTCCGTCACTGTTTATTACTTTCCAAAGATGTTCAAAGATGAGGTATGAATGAAAACCCATCGCTTTCCCACTGACCCTGTTTGATTCTGTTTTAATTTGCCTTTTGCAATTAATAATTTAGACCCACTAATTTACTTGTTGATGGATCTTGTTAACAAGCATATGATTTGGGGGAAATCATGTACATGAAGAAGCCTTCATGATGTCGACATGTCTAATATGGTAATTGTGAGGAAAAAATACATAGAGAAAGCTATGGTTCTATATTGTTTTCTTTGATTCAATATAATATCAACACTAATTTTTGAATGTTAGCATTATAATTGACTCTCTGCACTATTTTTATGTACCGCTTGCACTGATTTAAAATTGAGAGTGAGATAAGTATGACATCCTCCTTTCTTCCTACACGATTCATTACACGTGTTTTTTCCTTGACAATGCGCTCACTCTTTAGCAAAACCAGAATATATACAGCAAAGCGACGGCGAGGAGATTTATTTGTTTCACATATGGCCAGTTTGGATGGGGGTAGAGAAGCGAAGGGGAAGTGAAATTTTAGTTTACTTTTAGTTTGGATGGGGGTAGAGAAGCGAAGGGGAAGGGAAATTTTAGTTTACTTTTATTTGAGAGTTCCATTTAGAAGGGTAGAGGAGGTGAATGAGAGGGGAAATTGAACTAAAATCTTACCCCCCAAATTGGAGGTAAAGAAGGCGAAGAGGAGGAAAGAAAAAAATTTCTCTTCATTCTCTTCCCTTAGTCATCTCCCAAACACACCAATAAGATACTAATAAAGGTGAAGCCGAAGAGATAAGGAAATGTTATGTAGAGGTCAGACGTAGTGAATCACATTAAAAACAGCTAATTAGTTTCAAAGAAAAAGAAAAGAAGATAAAAATGCTATATACATAACTAAATTAAGTACTTGCAGGAGAGAACATATTAAGCTAGGATCATCTATGTTGATGAAGACTGTCATTTAGACTTATATAAAACACACAGTCAAAGGGAAAATATGTAATGATCCGAAAACAGCACTTCACTCGAACTTTGTCCTCTTAACTTTTCCTTAATGAGTGCCCCCCCCCCCCCCCCCCCCCTGGTCAGTTGGAAGTAGGCACAATCATCGAAGTCTTTAGTAGACAGTTCGTCCGAAGTTGCAGAATTTGATTCACGGTATTTTGTGAAGAATGCAATTAGACCGTGAGGGGCAAAACAAATAAATAAATAAAAGATCAAAGCACCGACCTTCTCCAAGCGCCGCCAGCAGCGCCGCGGTCCCCGCTCCGCCTCCCGATCCCCGTCCTCGCTCAACAGCCGACCCCGACTGCCTCCTCGATGACGTCGGCAGGCAGCGGCGGGAGCAAAAGCCTTGTTCCGTCGCCAACGCCCACCGCCCCTCCTCCTCTTGGTCGCGGCAGGCGGCATCCACGCCGGAGGTGACCACGTCCCTCGCCCGAGCCCCGACGCCACCCTGTTCGACCTCTTCCTCCTCATCGCCGTCGGAGCCTTGCTTGCGCTGCATTGCGGCTCGATCGGTCGGAGGATTCGAGTTCCGCGAATTTGGAGAGGAGAGGTCCGAGAGGACTTGGGCACGTGCTGTACTGTTGCTCATGAGAGAGACAAAGTGAAGGTTTTAGAGAGAGAGAGAGAGAGAGAGAGATTGAAATGTGATGGAGATGGGACTGTTGAGGATTTTGTAGGGGGGGGAGAGATTTTTTTTGGGGGGGGAGGTGACCGTTACGGAGAACGGATGAGGAATGAATGATGACGATTCTGGTTGCAAGTGGCGGGGAATATAGCCGTTGGGCGGGGGGCCCAGGGTTTGGGTCCGGCGTGAGCTGTGGTGGTCGGTGTCGGGTCGGGTCTTGGATTTTCGGGGCTGTTTGGTTGTATGTTTTTACCATGTAAAAGGATGAAAAATATAAAAAAAGTTGGTCCCAATATCAGTTTTCATCACTTTAAATTGTTTGTTTGTAGTTGTGAAAAAAGTGTAAAGTGATTTCATATGCTGATGTGGCTTGTAAAATGATTTTATAAAAAAAGACATGATTTTAGGTGAAAACTGACATTAAAGTCAGGAAAAAATAAAAAATAATAATTTCAACCAATATGTTCATTTGAGTAGGGACCACTTTTTACACTTTCCAAACAAACAATTAAAGTTACATTTGTAAACCAAATGAGCAATTTATGATTCCAATAGAATAAAAAACAAACAAAGAAAAGAATAAAAGTAAAATTGATATGGTGGACAACAACTTTACAAGTTATGTCATAAATACGCAACATTACCAACAACAACCAAACATCCCCTTAGGGCTATTTGGAATGATTTTTTAGATAGGTAAAATGGGGGAAAGCTGTCAAAAATGTCAGCTTCTTGACAGCTTTCCCCCAAAATCACCTTTTACAAAAGTATAAAAGTAAAATTGAAGAGGTGATTTTGGGGGAAAGCTGTCAAAAAGCTGATATTTTTGGCAGCTTTCCCCTCTTTTACCTATCCAAAAAATCAATCCAAACAGCCCCTTAGACTTCGTTTGTTTTGTTGTTTTTGCAAGCTGAAAGTCTGCAACAGCCTGCAAAGGTTCTGATTTGTCAGAACTTTTGCAGGGATTCTTGTAAAATTACCTCAATTTGGGGCGATTTTGCAAGAATCCCTGCAAAAGTTTTGACTTTGTCAGAACTTTTGCAACTTTCAGCTTGTAAAAATTGCAAAACAAACGGGGCCTTACTATTTTAGCGCGGGTTTTGGGGGGTTCGAAGGAGAAAACGAGGAAATTGTCATTTTTTGGGAATTGTGGATAGATTCACGCGGGAGGGGATAATGATGAGGGTGTTAGGCGCTAAGGGTTGACCAGCTTGGTGAGAATCGTGAGATGAAATTTGGTAAAAGTCGTAGGATTTTTCTTTTCTTTTTGGATATTAGTCCCCCGAAGTCTTTCGTATACTGAAATCAGCCACCTGTATTTTTGAAATTAGTCATTTTATTGTATCTATCGTCCAAACTGTTAATTATGGTTGGGTTAGTGGCTAACCGGGGATGGATAGTTATCAAATTGAGGCTATGAATCCGACTAACATTATTGAAGAGATTTTCTAATTTAAGGAGTAAGCATGGACTAATACGTGAGCTAAAGGACAAAGTTTTTAATATATTATTATTATTATTTTATTATTATTATGTTTGGCCTGCATGTGCTTAAAAATTAATCAACAAGATGTAAGTTTAAGTTAATAAAAGGACAAATTTTCAAAACAAACTCTTGTTAAAAATTATTTTTAAAAAACGGCATGTTTCAACTTTTAATTATCAAAATCGACCCAGTTTCCGCCTTAGGGCTGAAACTGGTTCAGTTTTGGTAATTAAAATTGAAACATGTCGTTTTTTGGGAATATTTTTGAAAAATGGTTGGTTTTGAAATTTTGTCCTTAATAAAAGCATATTCACATTGCTGCACTTTTACCCCTGATTAAAAAGGAGAACTAAAGGTAAAGCACTGCATTGGACACTCCTTTAAAAAATAAAAAGACGAGTCACACATCAGAAAGTGAAACTTACTTTTGTACTTTCTAATCATCTTTCTCTAGTAGATGAGATGCCATTTTACTTTTTCAGCAAAAATTTGCCAATCTTCAAGATGTCGCCATGAAAATGCCGGAAAAAATTACGCGAAGACAAAACGACTGACTGGAATAAAATGTAAGGAAAAAATAGTACCAGCCAAATGCAGGCCCACAGGCCGAGATAAGCTGGTCAGCCCAGTCACATGTAGGCACAGCCTACTCGCTGAGCCTAGTGGATCACGCAAATTGTTGGGTTGCACTTGGCTTGGGCAGACCTAGCTTGGTCCAGCAACCCGCTGTTGTGGCCCGTCTGGCATGAGCCTGGCCAAGCTGGGCTCAAGAGTAGGCCACGCGATCCAGTACCCACCTGTCCCACCCTTATTTACATCTTCTTTTTTACATACAACATTAGTTTTACCCCCATTTATTTTACATCCACCCACTTGGACGGTTGGATTTTTTTAATCTGTAAACCCAAAGCTGTACTTTCTTTAATTTCTAAACCCACCTTCCAAGTTCTAATAGAGGTATCCTTATTGTAAACCCAAAGTTTTAACGTAATTTATGTTTGAACCCAGCTTTTTCCATAAAGTATTTCCAATAAACCCAAAATTTTATCTCTATTTCTATTCAAACCCGCTCATTACTGTAAAGAGTTTTCCAGCCTTGAACCTAAAGTTTTATCCCCATTGATTTTTAAACCCGCACGTTTATGAAATCACTCTTAGCCTTAAAAACACTCCGAAAAAGTTAATTTTAAACCCATTTTGTATTTCTACGGTTTGATATACGGTTTTTTCAACCAAGCACAGTTTGGTATATATTTTAAGTTGCTATATTATTGTAACTTGCTATTTGTTTGTTCTAAGTGATTATACATGTGATGTATTTGTAAACTAAATGCTTAAACTATCATTTTCTTGGCTTTCTTTACACATTAATGTCACGTCATCGCAAACTTTAGATGGAATTTTTTGCCAATAAACTTAAAATTTTACCTCCATTTATTTAATTTTAAACTCACCTACTCCCAAAAAAAGCTGTTTGCCTATAATGCAAAGTTTTATCCACCATTTATTTTTAAACCCACTCACTTCCATAATCACTCCTAGACATAAAAATAAATCAAATTAATTTTAGACTATTTTGATGGAATGCAATGTATGTTGCTCTACGTTCTTTTCAAGCGGTTGAGTATACAGTGTGTTTCCAAATCAAGTTCTTAAATCCTTTTTTATGGTGATTTTTTTTTTCTCCAAGTTTGTTTGAATGGCTAAAATTTTCTTGTTTATGGCCGGCCCAAATAAATATTTAGCCGAATTTGATTACATCAGTCGAGCCCAAAGAAATAGACTTAAATTCGATTGCGTGGAATGTAGAACTTTGAAACGAAGGAAAGACCATGAGAGATTAGGATAATTGTCCAACAGTCCATTTTCGAACAATTGAGACTAAGACAAGACGAGGATTTTCATGTTGGATTCTTGGATTAAAAATTCTCTCTTTTTTTTTCGGTTTTTTTAACATACTTGTACTGTTAACGTTGATGAATAGTATCATATTGAGGGAATATGAATAGTGATAACTGTACACAAGAGTTATATTACTCTTGTACTCTAAAAAATAAATGTGAAATCCTTCTCTACAGTGTGAATTGATGTTGACAAACTGTATAATAAACATATGTGGTGATGTTGAAGGATTCAATAGGGTTTCCTTTGTGCCCATCAATGGTGACAAACAAATTTCACAGTGATAAATATGGCATGTTTTTTTTTTTTTTTTTACTTGTTTGATTTGTCAAGGACTATCTGTTATCATATACTACCTCTTCTTTCATGGTGGCAGGCATTTTAGTTAGAGAATTTGGGACAAACAATTAAAAAAAAATCATTAAATGACTGTAATATTATTATAAAATATGGGGAACTGTCTGTCATTTTCTATGTCAAATTAACAACTAACTTATATCGTCACGCCATCGAGAAAGTTAATGCTGTATTATATGTCATTATCCCCTAAAGATGTCACTCTATTTCTTTTATGCTTCAGCCATCTATGTTAAGGTTTGAGTTTTGATTTCAAATGTGAAGGGAAATCAATCGATCAAATTTACGAAACTAATCTAAAACGAAGTAAAATAACATTCATATTCACAAGTTTAAAAGCTGAAAGGAAACCTAAAAAACAAATCAAGAAAAGCGCGCGCGAGACAATTGACACTCTTGTGGTTCTTGTCCCTCTGCAAGCTCCGTATGACGCCGGCTAGGCTAGATAAAGAGAAGATCCAAGCACTCGTTAATCATTCTTCGCCATTTGTCTCGGCTCGATTCGCTCTTTTCTTCTTGTTTCCTTCTCCAAAGCCCTAACCCTCTCCCCTCTAATTCTCCCCACATTGAAAATTATCACATATTTCTCAAGCGAATATCCTCAATCTCCTGAGAGCTCGCAAGGAAGGGGGGGTAAACAGAACCATGGCATCCCTGGAGGAGCTTCTATCGAGAGAAGGGTTCAAGAGAGGGAAATCAAAGCAGAGCTCCTACGGCTCACCTGCGTCGAAAGATTCAAGGTTGCCACCCTATTCTACTCGCAACCGAATCAGTTCTGTGGACCAAAGAGCTAGAAGAGACAGATCAAAATCAGATGCGTTTTCTCGTCGATCATGGTCTTCAGAGGGTGGGAGAAGTCAAGGTCAAGATTTGAGGAGAAGCATTTTGCAGAGAAAGAGCTCAGCTGGCGTGTATAGGAGAGAGTCACCAAAAATCAGAGGTTTCGATATTGAAAGTTACAGCGAAGAGGAGTCTAATGAGAAATATCAAGTTCAATACCCGGATAGTTTCGAGGAGTCAGATGAAGATGATCTACCGAAAGAGCAAGGGAATTTGCATACTGAAAGATTTCAACAGAACGACAACGAGTTTCCTGAAGCTGAGAAACTCGAGAGAAGTACTGATACCGTTAAAGACGACGCACGAGTTTCTGACCTGAAACTGGATGAAATTGGGGCGAAAGCAATAATTTCGATCCTGACAGGATATTTAAGGCGGTTTTTTAAGGATGAGAATTTCCGGGCATCCCTGTATCAGAGCTGTGCTTCCTGTTTAGGTATAAATGAATCGTATGAGAATGATCAAAGTGAAGATGGAGTAATTGATAATCTCAACCAAGCAATCAGAGTAGTAGAGAGAACAGCTGTGGGGAGTCCAAGTTCCCAGGAACTGAAGAGGGCAGCATTGCAGCTAAGTGTTATTACAGGATTGAGCTCAGGGGAATTAAAGGATGGTTTTAGTTCTGGGATCCCAAACTTGGAGCTGGCTGCCTGTGCACATATCTACCTTAGCATAATATATAAGTTTCAGAAGAAGGATAAGGTCTCAGCCAAGCATCTCCTTCATGTTTTCTGTGATTCCCCAAATCAAGCTCGTACTAAATTGTTGCCTGTGTTGTGGGATCGTTTAATCTTCGCTCATCTTTCACATTTAAGGGAATGGTATGACAGCGAAGCAGAGGTGATAGCAAGATCACCGAGTGGACTAAAAAAGATGAAACTTTTGGAGGAAATGTACAGCAATGTTTTGGATGTGGGTACTTACAGGTTTGGGGTTTATTACAAGGAATGGCTTGACGATGAGGCTGAAGATCCTGAACTGCCATCAATTGTTGCTCCCCAGGGTTCTTTTATGTGGATGCCGAGAGAAACTTCAGGTTCATTTGATTCAGATGAATTTTCAAGTCCAGGTAGCTCTGCGTCTTCTCAAGCAAAGGTTAGCAAAAAGTTATATGAATCTGTTTTCAGACAGTCAAAGAAGAAATTCAAAGAAGTTGATCAAATGGGTGTCTGGAAGGATAAGGAGAATGAAGAGGTCGCCGTGGTTGTAGAGGAGATTGATGACGATGAAAATAATAAACCTATGTTTGGCTCTGAGAGGCAAGGAGATAAAATAACTGGAGCTTACTACCTCAATATGGGAAGAGAGAATTTCCAGGAAGATTACCGCGATAGCCCTACAGATGATATTCAGAGTTATCATGTAAGTTGTCTTTTACATTCTCTAAGGTTTTCATGTTGGGCTCCTAATTTGATCATATTTCTGTTTCTTGTTTTAGGATATACAAAAGGCATATGGAAGATAGTTGTTTTCGAGCTAATCATGGTAGTAGAGAATCTCATGAAGTCAAGATTGTACAACATATTGCCTGCATATTTTATCTAGACATTTATGATACTATTAACGTTTCTATCCCCCTCTTCATCCATAATTTTCCTAGTCTTCACATCGTTGTTCTTCTAAAGCTGTGTAGCCACTGTCTCCTCATAAATCAATAAATTTTACAACAGGCCCCCCCTCAGCCAATAGTTGCCTCCGCCAGATATTTGGCTCTGATTCATAAAAAAGCCTAATCTCAAATTGAATGTTTATCGTAATCCTTGAGCAGAGTCTTCTAACCTTAGAACTTTGCTCTATGGTTAATCCTGTTCAGATGTGTTAGAAGCTTGATTGATGGTAATAGTTGCTACATTTCCTTCTCTCTCTCTCTCTCTCTCTCTCTCTCTCTCTCTCTCTCTCTCTCTCTCAAATAATAATAATAAGAAAAATAGCAGTAAAAAAGTTGCTACATTCCAAAACCTTCAATCAAGATAAGCCAAATGATGTATATGATACTGAACTATTCAAGCTTCAAAGTGTTGCATTTTCGCAGTATTGTTCCAGTAATCCAAAAATAAATTGGTCCAAAAACATGAGCATCTTATGATATATATTGTACTCAGACTATGCATGCAGATAAATGGAGAACAAGCGGATGTAAGAGCTCAAGCAAACTTAACCTTATGGTGAAAGAAAAGGTCAAAAGTGAAAATTTTCAATCCTCAGCTTCCAACATGTTCCAAGTGCAAAAAGAAAATGAGCTTACTTTGAAAAGACTAGCAGAAGATGCATTTCAGCCACAGGTGGATGATCATCATAAAAATTCACAAGAGCCTGAATTAAACAATGTAAAAGTTCTCAAACCTTTTTATATACAAGAAGGCAGGAGGTGTATTTGCTTTTGAAGTTGTATTGACTTTTTGGTTGCAGATGAATGACACAAAGTTTCTGAAATCTGAGATCAGAAAAACTGGGACAGTTTCCAGAAACTCTGATTTGAACTCGTCTTTGTTAAGTCCTGGGTATGAATAACCTGAACTTTTGCTGTATGCCATATGTGAATCTTCAATAAAAAGATTTGTGAACTTTGTTTCTGCTTTCTGTTTCTCAGTACATCTACATTTGGAGGCTTTGAAGACATGGACCAAGACTCTTTCTTCTCTAGAATCCCGAAAGATTTTGTTTGCCCCATAACAGGCCAGTTGTTTCAAGACCCTGTAACTCTAGAGAGCGGACAGACCTATGAACGAGCGGCTATCAAAGAGTGGTTTGACCAAGGCAACAAGACATGTCCAGTTACAAATAGGACATTGGAATTTGCGGGTTTGCCAGTAACGAATTTTGTACTAAAACGTGTAATTGATGGGTGGAGATCTGAAAACTGTAGAAACCTTCTGTTTCTTGCCACTCAAATAGCGGGGAATATAACAACACAAGAAACCAAGTCAAAAGATGAATCAGCATTGTTCATTATTGAACAGCTTCTTACCGGTTTCAGCATAGAGGAACAGACAGAAAATGCCAGATATCTTATTTCTCTTGGAGGACTGCAGTTTCTTATTAGGAGGCTAGAACTGGGGGATTTGGAAGAAAAAATACGCATATCTGCTCTCTTGTTATGCTGTATCAAGGCAAATGACTTCTGCAGGAACTACTTGGCGAAAAATATCAGAACATCTAGTGTCCTTGAGCTCTTACACTGTAAGCAATTTAGTGCAAGAAGTAATGCAGTTGCATTGCTTATTGAACTAATTTGTCTAAATAGGTCAGTTTGCATTCTTAATTGTTTGACATTTATAACATAAACTTTTTCAAAATAACTTTTATTTGGATGCTGCAGAAGGGCAGCCATCAATTCATTTATTAGTGGCTTGCGTACGGAGGATATCTTAAACACAATGCAAGTACTTCTTCTGTATCTTCAGGGTGCGCGCCCTGAAGAAAGAGTCATCATTGCTGTTCTCCTCTTATATTTTGATCTAATGGTGTGTTTCAATATCTGATACTTCAATGATTTATTTATATTTTCATGCTGTGTTACATTGACCATTTCAACTCTTAGGGATTTATCAAGTTCTTTTCATAATTAAATTGTGTTACGACAATATCTGCTGGATGAAATTATTGAGAGACAAGATAAAGACATTATTTACCAAGTCTAAGATCCATATTTATTGTTTTCTGAATTTTACTAGTCACAAAGTTTTAGAACACCATTTTAGATTTTGAGAAGTAATTCCCAGTATCGTCATGTGTTTGGATGTCTTATGAGTGTATATCTCTAAATTGAGAAATTTGTGACAACCTATGGAACTTGCGACAGAAAATATGTCCAATTACTTAAGTGCAAAGATAAATTTATAATTCAAACAACTTGTTTAAGAGTATATGCGATGAATATGGAGGCTATATTATTCATTATTTTGTCAACATACTAAAACCATTTGTCTGCTGACCCTATGACCGCAGATGCAGATAAAAGTTTATACATTTTATACAAATAGCTGATCAATTTTGAAATTTTCAGAATTATAACAATAACTATTGCAGGTAGAACCACGACAGTATGGCATATACAGAGAAGAAGCTGTGGACAGCATTGTACTGGCTCTTGATCTCTGTTTATCTGATACGAAATATATACCTAATTGTCGGAAAGCACTTCTCATGTTGGGGGGTTATTTCTCCTTTTCTGGTGAAACACTGACAGAAACTTGGTTGCTTAAGCAAGCAGGATTCTGTGATGATTTTGGGACAACATCTATCAGTTACGATGAGGATGTTGATGAAATTATACTGGAGGTATGGAAAGTTTTGGAAGTAGTTCTTTTTTCCCTTTCTTCCACAAAAATATCCTTTTGGCAATTGAAAAGGTTGCATTCACTATTTTCAGGAAGAAAATGAAGAGGAGTCGAGGGAGAAAGAAGAGTGGTTGAAAAATGTAGCTTTAGTCCTACTATGTAGCGGAAAGGGATCATTTCTAGAGACCCTATCCAAGTGTTTAGATTCACAAAACACAGAGCTGTTAAAAGTGTGCCTAACAACAATTGCTTGGATGAGCCATGCACTTGCGTCTCTCTCCCTTTCTGATTTGCAGCTCTCCGTATTTTTGTCTCTTATTCCCAGGATGAAAGAAATCTTGGAGAAAAGTGAGCAGATTGAACATCGTATTTTGGCATCTTTATCGTTGCTCAATTTCAGTAAAATTTCAGGTAATTTGGTCTTAATGTGAAAATTAAATTTGGAACTTAAATGATGATATATCTAAGAGATAAATGTCTTGTTTCTTGTTATAACTGCTGGGTGCAGAATGTAGAATCCTACTCGTGTCTTTTGCTGAGGAGATCCACAATCCTCTAAAACATCTAGTGGAGATGACTTCGATAGCAAAGCATTTATATGCTACTGTATTTGGATAACACCAGAACCTGATAGAAAAGATAGCCCTTATTATTTCTGTGAATGTAGAGTTGTTTCCCAAGATTTCTGTCTTTTTTTTTGTTTAGTTCAGCAATTCTCCTTTCAATTTGATCTTTAGCTCTTTCAATGTGAATATGTACAAGGTAGCAGTCAGTTATCATTGTATTGGAACAAAGAAATTCAATGATTATGTTTAGAAGAGGCCTATCTGGTATATTTATTCAGAGGAGAGGAAAGGATCAAGATAGCCTTGGTTAACTATGGTTTTTCATGATATTTAGTTGCGTTTTACATGTTTACTTTTTTGAAATTGTCCAAAATTTGAATTTATGCTTAGTTCAGCTTCCACTCCAATTATGGCTATAACTATAAGATGTGTTTTGTTAGATCCAAATAGTAATTAAATTATTTACCAATGTCATTGAGTTTTTGTCTAGCCATCATATGTTTAGAGGTCTAGGTAATGACCTCACTCCGGAGAAATATCGATATGTTAGTTTCCAACTCGAGCAAGAAATGTTGCAAGACAAAACATTCTAGCAAGAAAGCAAGAAAAACACAGACAGAAGTGGTAAGTCTATTTTGGAGAGAAATACACTTTCCCTCTAACCGGATTCCGCGCGTCTCCGCTCCCCGCAAGCGCATCCTCTCTCCTCCCATCCCGCGGCCAAACTCGCCCAACGTTTCAGGTGCTTATAAGTTACAAATTTCTGACTCTCTTGTTTGTTGTTTTCCATTATAAATTTTAATTCTATTTCGTATAAAGAATCTTAACGATGTTATCTCCGGAGAGGATTGGTTTGGGCCGGAGATGTTATCAATAGATGGGCAGGTAGGTCTGCACTAGCCAAATTATCAACTCCATTGAATGGTTGTAAAAAAAAAATGATGCCGTACAACTATGTTTAAAGAGATGAATTTGTACGCGCTGCATAGTTGAATTTCGCCGGCATTTCAAGGGAACCATCGTCCATGGTGATCTGTGGTCTGTAAGCGGGATGAGGATGTCACGGGGACGTTTGAGTATGCACCGAGACATGAAGGGATGCTGTATTTGTAGGGGACGGTTAGAGGGTTGCTCTTATTGCAGATAGAATGAGAGACCTCGAGATAATCGCGATAACGTGCATGGAGGTTCACTAAATGCGGGCCAGTTAGCGGGAAGGTTGTAAGTTTATAGTTACCGATGGGCAATGAAGACTAGAGGCGGGTCGCAACTGAACTTGGTGGTGCAGAATAGCAGAAGGATATGATGATTATTATAAATTTTTAATCCCGCTGGGGTTGTTATCTACCTAGGATTGTCAAAACATGCCTTAATTTAAGGGCGGGAGAACACCCGCTTTATGGAATAAATGGAAGAGATACTGTTCTTGTAGGAGCCATCGATATTCGGAGTTAAGGGCTTTGCTTGTTATCCGTAGTGTCATGATGTCTGTCACATCCGCAGTTAGTTTCCTTAAGAATGGCCTAGATCTGAGGAGACGCTCTTACTCTATGATTAGTAGTAGTAGTGGGCATGTTTATCTGCTCAGTCATCTTCTGTCGCATTTCATGTGAGCTGTTCAATAGAAATGCAGCTTACTTCTTTTGGTGTTCTTATTTTTCCACTTGCCGTATCCTTTTTTATAAGGATTCTTTGAGCCTGTGAATGTTTTTTTTTTGGTTTTTTTTGTTTAAAATTTTTTTAAGGGAATTTTTTTTTTTTTTTTTTTTATTTTTTTAAAATTTTAACTTTTTTTTTTTTTCTTAGTTACTGATTCCTTTACTTAGTATTTTCGAGACTATTGCTTGCATATTCTTTGAGTTAATATCCTTCGCAAAAAATCTCTATAGGAAACCTGCTTTGCGTTACGCAACTCTAAGAAAATTTAGTATGTTTTCAATTACATGCATTGAGGCAGGTCATCTTTTCCCTTCTGACACACTCCACAGCACCCACACATACACACAAAAGACATAGAACAAATCTTTAACGCGAACTTTCAGATGAGGAACAAACAAACAAGCAAGCAGCAGGCAAGTAAATAAAATAAAGGTAATCAGAAGTCAAATTTCACTTCTACCTAGCATAGTATGTTGTTAGTTCAGTATCGAGATATAGTGCCATTAACTCGTCAGATCTGCATCCTTTTCATTCTCAGACATATATCGAATTTTCTGGTTGTTGAGCAGTCTTGAATGCTGCTTTTACAAACGCACTAGCTGCTGCAATGACGGCTAGAGAGCGAGGTATATCCCAAGTGAGCGTGGCGTGAAAGTATCTGCTATCAGAGAAAACCTGCATATCCATCCATCAAATCCAATAAGTTATCTCGAATTTCGACGGAAACAAGTTGGAGCTGACGGCAGACAATCGACGAGCTAGCCAGTGTTTGTCCGAAACCAGCGTATGGCAAAACAGAACAGTACTGGCTGGGAGTTGTTTGTCTTCCTTCTTTCTGAGTTTGGGGCGTGCTTGAGTCATATCCATTGATGTGGAATGTGAGTAGAGCTAAATGTGTATGACAGATTCATGATGAGAGGAGAAACATGTGGCATGAGAGATCCTGGGTCATGGCGTTCGGCAAATAATGTGTTGAGAGACTGCAGCACTCTTGTCCGGTATGCACAGGATGGCGTAGACTTATTAGTCAGTACCGTGCAGACATCATCCGTTAGGACGAATGGAGCTTACTCTGTGTCTAATATCTGAGCTATGCTCGATGCTACGATGAAGTGCCGTTTTGTGCTTGGCAACATTCTGGCTCGACGTGCATGTCGGAGACGTACATAGGCGGAGTCGGCACGGTATAGCACTCGGTGTCAGGACGGAGTGAGGGATACAGAGTATAGGGGGCGGGATAGGACGTGCTTTACATATGAGTCTACTGACACGAACTCCATGACATTGTAATAATTTAATTACTATTTGGATCTCAACAAAACACGATCTTATAGTGATGAGCGAGCGCGCGAATGAATGGAGAGTCGCGGAGCTATGCGGTGAGAAGACTAAGGCAATCAATTCCAAATTGGTATGGAGCAATTTCAAAAAGTTAAACATGTAAAACGCACGTGAAGTATCGTATGCAAAAGCGGATAGTTAACGCAAGGCTTATTGATCCTTGTCCATGCTCGCTCTGAAATAAATAGTACTCAGGTAGGCCTCTTCTCGGAGGAGACATAAGTGCGAGTTGAAGTTTCTTGTTCAATACTTCAGTAGACGTGATGCGTACGGGCCGCGGGAGGCGGCGCGGAGAGGCGTAGTCAGCACATCCACATTGAAGGATGAGCTAGTTTGAAGATGCATATTCGAGCTATGGAGGAGATGTGTGCTGGAAGACGGGCTAAGTCGAGGAAAAAAAGAACAAGAAAATTGACACGGCAATCGTTAATCAGGCGCGATTTTCCCATAAGAATGGAAGTATTTTTGAGTTAGAAATTTGGGTCGGGTTGCGAGATATGGTTATAAATCGCCGTCCCAATGAGAACTATTATACTAGCCGAAATAATCATATTCGGAAATAATATTCTTCGTGTTATCATAGGGTCGTCTGGTGTATCCAAATACAGTAGCATATAATGCTTTGCTATCGGACTAATCTCCACTAGAGGTTTTAGAGGCGATATGCCTCGCAGTAATTCTCCATCCGAGTACAAAGACCGAGTAGCGATTCATGACCATGATCTGGCACGCAACACAGTCAGTCCGGTTATAAAAGAACAATACGAACATATTATCCTGCTAGATATAAACTCATCCATTGTTTATTCTCCAAATCTTTAATTTCTCCCACATCAACACCAGAATACCGACTGAAGATTTTAAACTGAAATTGAGCAAACGATAAACGATGCCAAATACGATGTTCATTGCTCATTTCTCTCAGGATTCTTTCAATCCCTGGAATCGAGACAAAAAATACGAGATGCTGCAAATAGAAGGGGAGAGAGACGCAGTGCATGGCTCATCAAGCAATTGTCTTGTTAAGCCATTTTTAACAGCATCTGCTGTTTTGTGCAATCTAAAGACTTGGTATAGGGTCTCTAGAATGATCCTTTCCGCTACATAGTAGGAGTAAAGCTACATTTTTTCAACACTCTTCTTTCTCCGCTCGCTCCTGCTCATTTTCTTCCTGAAATAGTGAAATGCACTTTTCATTGCAAAAGATATTCTTGTGAAGAAAGGGAAAAAAGACTACTCAAAACTTTCATACCTCCAAGTATAATTTCATCAACGGTATGTCTCATTGCCATGTTTTCACACTGAATAGATGTTGTCCCATAAATCATAAAAAAACAACCAATGATATCCGTCGCTTTCCTCTTAGCAAACGGCGGCATGTTACATGCGTCAAGTTGTTCAGGCCGAAAAACGGAGAAGATTCAGACGCGCATCAACAATGACGAACCGCTGCGTTCAACATATTGTCAGCCGTATCATATTCTTCACGTAATCAGATAAACAGAGATCAACGGTAGCAGGTACAAATGCTGTCAACTACAGATGTCGTCTCTGTGCTATGCCATAACTGGGACACAGATGCGATGTTTAGACCTGACATTAGTTATTGAGCTTATACACTGATGTCTGAACATATTTGTGACAAAGATTGATCAGGCTATATTGTACTAAACATCGATATAAACTTTTATCTGCATGGCTATTGCCAGGTCCATAGTGTCACAGACAATATTGGTAATTTACTATGTTGACATAATGAACGCACTAACACGTATACAGGGCCTCGACATCCTTCATACAAACTGCTTGATATAGCTAATAACAGACACGTATGTTTGACATTGAATAACAGTCTATCATCTTGCACTGTCAAGTTATAGGAACATATTTTCTGTCGCACAGTATCCCCCTATGGTTTGTATACATAAAATTTCTCATTGTAGAGTATACCTCCATAAGACTCCAACCAAATGACGATACTGGGATTACTTCCAAAATCTAAAGATAGGTAGTTACATAAACTCAACTTTCGTTGACTAGTAAATCAAAAACAATAAATATGGATCTTAGACTTGTAAATAGATGTTCTTTATCTTGTCTCTCAATATCACCAGAGATATTGTGTAACACAATTTAATTACTGAAAAGAACTTGATAAATCTAAGAGTGAAATGGAATCAAGTGATAAAGTCAGAGGGAACTATAACCGAAAAGTATAAATAGAGGATCATGAAGTATCACGTATGTGACATTGGAATTAACGCAGACTAATCTACTCGTATCTCAATAACTAAGAATTAGAGAGACTAGAAACAGCAAGATGACTCTTCTTCAGGCGCGCACGCCTGAGATACAGAAGAAGTACTTTTGCGATTGTGGTTTAAGCGATATCCTCCGTCGGCAAGCGCACTAATAAATGATTGAATAGACATGCCAGACTATATGTAAGCGATACTCAAACAAAGATTCACTTTGTCTAGAGAAATTATGTAATATTAACAATTGACTCAACTACATTACAGAATGAACAGATCAAGCACTTGAACATAATTCTGCCTACTTTGAGTGCCAGATTAAGAACTAACACTCTAAGACAGAATTAAAACTAACACTACAGAGAAATAGAACTAAAATTTCGATCAATAGTCATCCAGCTGCAGTTACCATTCTTGGCACCTAATTGCTTACGTGTAAAGAGCTCATATACTGGACAGCACATAGAATCTTCACATGCATTAATTTTCTTAAAGCTCAAAGCATAGTTCCTGCAGAAGTCATGTTGCCTTGAGAAGCATAAAGAAACCGCAGAGCAGAACGCGCTGTATTATATTTCATTGACCTTTAAAACCGCGTCAGTTCTAAGCCGTCTCTAATAAGTGATGCTAGCTTACCTCCTAGAACTCAGAGAAATAAGACTAGTCGAGCGTCATCTTTTCGCTGTCATAGATTCAAACTACCATATCTGAAAGCTGGTAAGAATGGATCTACAAAGAAGGTCTAGGTTAAGTCTGAACGAATGAAAATATCGCTTTCGATATCTAATCAATTTGTACTTGTTTCTTGTGTTCTGTTATATCCCGCTATTTGAGTGGCAAGAAACAGAAGGTTTATAGAACAAGTTCCTCAGATCGGCTCACGCCAATACAATTACATGTTTTTAATAAGAAAAGTTCGTAATACTTGCAGCTAAACCTATCGCAAATATTCCAATGCCTATTTGTACATAGGAGACCATGTGTTAGATCATGACCGATTGGGTCAAACCACTCTTTGATCAGCTCGTCCACTCTCGCATCAGGTCTGCTCCGCTATCTCTAGAGTTTCCCACCGGGTTTTGAAACAACTGGCTGTTTAATGTGGCGCAACATAAAACTTTCGGTGGAATCCTGATGAAAAATGCAGTCTTGGCCTCAATGTCTTCACGCATTGATCTAAATGTATATTTGCTTATCCACCGAGAAACCAGAAAGCAGAAACAAAGTTTCATTCAGAATAAATCTTGTTTTTTATGAACGAAAATTCACATATTTGCAATAAAATTCCAGCAATTTTAGATTCGACAATTAGTATTCATGAAAGTCTCACTTAAGGGACTAAAACAAATGAACAGAGTTAATGGATCTTATAAACTTGAGTGTCTCCGTCTGCATAATGTACCCAGTTTTTCTGATCTTCAGATTTTCAGAAACTTGCTGGGTGTCACCTATCATAGCTGCACACCGAAAGTCACAATAACTATCAAAACGAGCAATCACATTCACTCCATGTCCTGATCTTGTATATAAATGTTTTTGAGAAGCTTTTAGATTGGTTGTTTAATTAGCTGCTCATTTTGGTGAAAGATTGTATGATGATCATACATTATTACCAGTCTTGTGCCTGACTAGGATAACATATCTTTCCTGCAGTCTTATAAAATGGTATGAAGATCATTTATATCAACATTTTTTGAACACTATCTGGAAACCTATGATATGTGTGGAAAAGAAAGATGATGGAATTGAGCAGCCATTAATTTCATCTATTATTGTCAGTTTTTTTCACCAATCCCAACTGAGACGACTTTTACAGCTGTGTAAGTTGCCTTGCATGGAGCTAAATAAATCCAAACAAGCATTGGTCTCTTTAGACCTCATCACTTATATTCTTGCAGTGGCATAGTCTTTGAGTTATGCGAAAATATATCGATAAGACCCCCCTTTGTTCCGCTGGCATGTTTTACGAAATGGATCCTAATTTATATTCTTGTTGATTATCTGATAGTATACAATAAGCACGTCGATAAATGTGCAACTGCACTATATCGCATAGTTCTGAATAGTCAAGTATCGATATCAATAACATTGCATATTGGAGGGTCCCCTCCCCTATCTGAGTTGAAGAGGTTTGATTGTATGCGCTAACTTTTATTCTCTCACACTACGGGCCATGCTTCATTTTTCTTGATTATTATTATTTGCACGCCCAGTACTGAGTCGCAATTGCTAGGAGAACGAGAGATGTGATGAAATGTTAGGACGATAGATTGTTAGCAGAAGAGACGATGACGGTTAACATCAATAAGCTATACATATAATCACGCAAAATCCAAGTGCGGGCGATTTGGTGCATATCTAACCGGACGATCTGAAAGGAGCAAGAGATATGACGTATCCTATTGAGGTCATAATAGTCTCCAGGAAGGTAGAGTAAGTATTTCTGCCTTCAGTAGATATACTGAATAGAAGCATTTACAATTTAGGACGATATTAAGTGAATATCTTTCCTATATGGATCACGTAGTGCTTTCACATATCCTGGGCGAGGCTTTAGACTATTCCCGTCTGAGTGGGGGGTGCTGCGCCTGTACCAGAAGATATTTAATTGATTTATATGAGGAGGATGCAGCTGCTACACTCCCTCTTACCGTGAGTGCTTAGAAGAATAGTCGATCGTCAAGCATCTACCCGGAAAGTTATGATGAAGAGGGGGATAACGAAACGTTAATGATGTATCATAAATGTGCTACGATATTGAAGGTTGCCAAGGCTTATATGTGTGAAAAGCATCTTGAGCTTACAAATGAGATTCGTCTAAGGCGTTAGCTATATGAGTCTCGACCATGTTCCGCAACAACGATTGATCTCTCTGTTCACATAGGACCTATATTGTGATACAATCTTTGACTATTTGTACCAACGATCACAAGGAATATGAGTCGTAATCACCCAATTATGGATGTCGTTCAAACAGTAGAACTCTTAGAGTCCTTTATCTGTAATAAGACAACTGTACATGAATGGAAGCTTTCTGAATATCATCTGTTTGGGCTATCGCTTGTTGCTTAATCCTTCACTGGATTAATATTCTACTCTTGCGCATTTAGTGTATCTCCGTTACTTCTTTATCGTCTTTGCTCTCAGAGCCAAAATTCATATTAACGAGATTATAATCTTTTTCTCCCTCCTATTTCTTACCATGGCATCGTCACTGCACTTACTCTCAATCTACAACTTACCACTTGGCTGATACTTAAAATTTCTCATTCATCTCTTTATCCTCTCATCCGAGACCACTCCTATTCTTGATCAACCTCTCTATTCGATTTCATTCTTTGGATGCTGTCTGAATACGATGATTTCATTATAACCTTTCTGGTGCACACTCAATAACCTATTGTGAGACGCTCATCGCCTTCAGATGCTAACCTTTACGAGATCTCTGACAAACTCTCACTATATGCCCCTGAATTCTAAATGACCTGAAGTTTCCTTCTCCCGGCGATCTTACATCTATAACCAAATCGACTGGCGGTGCAATAATCTTGAATGGCAGTTCCAATAGGCTACAATTACTAGTTCTCATCGTCAACCCATTAATGCTTGTAATCACATACCCTCAAACTCTTGTAGCTACCTTTTTAACACACATCCAAAAATTGCTGTACATTTCCTCGCAAAAGTTTCATCTTTCTTTAGTCCACCGTGATCTTGCTATCACCTCTGGGTTCGCTGTATACCATTGTCTATCCCTCAACCTTAGTTATCATACATCCTAGGTCCCAAACCCTTAACTATTATACCCTCCCTTCCGCTCCCCTGGAGAAAGTACTGGCTCCCCTATTCTATTGCTCAAAATCCGTCAAAGCAGGATGCTTTACCATCCTCTTCAACAATCTTATGTACATGTCCTTGAGATTGGTGGCTTTTATCTAAATATACCTGCTTGTTTTTGGCCTGTTCTTGTTTCCTTTTTGAGCTCCCGTCGCTTCCCCTTTCCTAATTCAATTTGCAATTTTTCTGTTTTTTTGAAATAAATTTTGGACTTTCAGCTCAGCACGGGTCTAAAATAACCTCATTCATGTCTTTACACAATTTTTTCCAATTATTCTGTTAATGCCTGTTGATCTCCAATCATGAATTCCTTTATAATATTTTGCCCCTCTTGGTTCCCTCTGCTTTTTTGGTTAGCAATCTAAGAAAGTTGCTTGGAGAAATAGCAAAAGAATTTTCTCCAAATGTGAGTTGCGCCCCCTGCTCAATGGAAAAAGACAATTGATCTCCTCTTTTCAAATCGTCAAAAGCCAATCGTCAATAATGCCTTTTGCCCCAGTGATTCTGTTATTTGAATACAAGATTAATAATAATTTTTTTTAGTAGGAATTTATTAAACTAATTTGTATAAATTAGGAAATATTCTTTTTGCATTAGTTGTTTGAAAATGAAGTACACTTAACATAACAGGATACTTACGTTAACTTATTTTGAAAGAAGTTCTTAGTAGTTCCTTCCTCAAAGCTTCCCCCCTCCTTTTGCGCCCCTGACGTTTTTGCCCCGTGAAGACAGCTTTCATCCTTTCTGTTTCCAGCGGGAAGTGGATAAACATGGACCTAGGAAAAGCGGACCCTCCCCCGCGAAATACGCCTAATTGGGCAAAATGTTTTTTTTATTGACGCCTAGACTTTAGCCTTTTGAAGATAATTGTCCGGCATTCCCCTCATAGATTGCCCGGAATTCCTCTCTCCGTGATGCCCCCAAATTTATCATTTGGACGGTTCTGGAGGTGGTTCGCCCTAAGGGGCCCATATCTTTCCATTTATGCCTGTCCAATCTCGTAGTAACCAAAAAGCATGTACAAATTAATATATTTTACCATTTTAAAAACATTTTAATACTAGACTTAGACCAAAGGATAAATAATGGCTGCGCATCGCCTAAGAACTAAAACATGGTGTTAAATTAGTTACTCGGTACGACATAAAGTTTATGATAGGAACTAACAATGACCATAAATGATAAGAAATACATGGGGTGGCAGATTAGAAAACTAAAACAGCTGTTACTTATACATCATGAATAAGAAAACTAACCACTGTGCCCAAGATATAAACTAACAACTCCTTACAGAATAGAAACTTGACAACACTGTGCCAGAATTTAAGATAACAACTTTTACTACAAGAATAGAAATATCACTTTGTGCAAGATAAAGTAGAAACCCACCCTCCTACAGACATAGACTAACATTCTGTGTTTTTTTTAAGTTCCCTATTTTCTTAGTAGAGTGGTTTTTTAGTGTCTAAGTCTGCAACAAGTGTTTTAGTTCTATTGCCTGGTAGAGGTGGTTAGATTTTTTCTTGAAAATCCCACAGTGGTTTTAGTTTTCTTTAATTCTGTAGAGTGGTTAGTTTTTTTCTAAAATCCTGTCCTGTAGGTGGTGAGTTTTCCCTACATTCACAGATTAAACTAACTCCTACAGAAAGCAGGAATAATGACACTGTGCAGAATTAAAGAAAACTAACAGCATGCAAAATTAAGAACTAAATAAGAGATAAGTTTAGAACTACAATGCAATAGTAACGTAAGCAGAAAAATGAAAAACAAGTATCAATAAAAGATATGGAATACACACAATATGTCCAAAATGCAACTGGACATCTGCGACCCTTTTTGTTTGCCTTTCTTCTTTTTCCCCTCCGCAAGCGCCAAAAACTCTTAATTGCCCTGATAATTCATTATAAAGAACGGGCCGCATGTTAACAGAAATTGACGCCCTCTGAGCTATCCCAGGTACCTGAAAAGTAAGGGTCTGGAACCTTCCCTGCTATGGGGACCTGCCATATCATAGGATGCCATTGGTAAAAATTGAAATTTGGTAAAAGCAGCGTAAAGAGAATCTCCGATATCTCGCGCTGTTCTTTGGTAAAGATTTTTTCAGCAGCCCGTTCCCAAGTAGCCTCAGAATGTTTACTGTTAGGCTGGGGTTTTTTTCTTAACTGTTTTTTTAACTTTTTTTTCTCTCAAGAAATGAAAAGCTTAGAGAAAGTAATTCCAGCCTCATAATTCTTGCTTCTTGAGTTTCCCCATAATTTGTTCCTTATGTTTCCTTCCCAATAATTGGGGAAATAAGGTAATGGTTTTTTAATGGGACCCCAGAATTCAAATAAGACTACATTTTTTTTTTATACCCCACTTTTTTTTTTGTAAATCAGGTAATAAAAAGGTGTTTATTTTAACTCTTCGAAAAAAGCTCAGGCAGCGCTCAAGGGTGGGGCCGACCAGCGCCCCGCAAGGAAGCCCTCAAACAAAAACATGGTAGTGCTTGAAAATATAGAAAACGCGCAAGTAGCATACCTATGCAGCTTGACAGGGATTTCTTCCCGGCGAAAATGCCACTTCATAAATGCCCAATGAGCGCCCGATATTGCCCCTTAAAACCCTTTAGTTGTTTTTTTTTGCGACTCCTAGTTTTAGCAGCAATTTGTTTTGTTTTTTTTCCTCTGGCAAAAAAATTTTTTCGAAATTTGTTAAAGTTAAATAAGGACATACTGAAACAATATTATGAACCTAAGCCACTAGGAACCAATAGAGCTTTAACCACGTAAAAGTGTATAGGAAACTAACAAAATGGAACTCAAACTAAGAACCTCTTGAGACTATTGGAGCAAAGCCCGTAGAACCCTTACATAAATAGACCTACGCACTAACGGGCCAGAAATACGAGGCTTAACGACGTTAATTAATTTATAGAAAACTTAACATTGGACTCAAAAATCAAGAACGATAAATTGGACTTGTAAACTTAAACTAAACGTTGGTCCTCAACCATTGACCGAAACCTGAACTAAACAATCATTGGGTTAATATTACATTGCTAATGTTTTTGCAGTATAACATAATCTTTACTGTTTTTTGAGGGGATCCCGTTTTTGGTACGCCCAGCCATTGTCAATCCTCCCTTTTTCTGGTCTTCGCTTGAACCCCCTCCTTTTGCCCATTTTTCCGAGTTTAAGGTTTTTCCGTAAGTTCCCCGTAGCTTCCTCGTGCCTGCCCAACCCGTGCCCCGCGCAGATGAAGCGCTTTTTTTTTTTTCTCTTCCCAACTCAGCTTACCGGTGCCCGACCCTCGTAAGTCCGTTTACTTATGGAATTCCTTTCGGTAAGACGACATTTTTCCGGCGAAAAGCCCCAAGAAAACGTTGAAATCCCCCCGTAACAAAGAAAATTAGGAAGAAATGAAAGAGGTTTTTTTTGATGGCGGGTGCTTAGGTGAAGAGAGAAGAAAAGAAGAGGGAAGAGTAAACTTTGTAAAGGAGGGCAAACATTAACCGGCCACCAGTTCCCCTCCAGAGGGGCAAAAAGGATCGTAAACTTTCCTCTTTGGCTTTTTTCCATGAAAAAAAAGTTCAAGTTTCGGGGCCTCGTCGCAAATACTATGCGTAATTTGGGCTTTATTCCACATGGGGCAAAGTAACAATGGGGGCTTAGTCCCACACGAGTTTTCCCCCACTTTTTTGGGCCCTGGAACACATCCGTGTTTTTTTCCCTAAGAAAATTTAAAACATTCAATCCCAGAAATTTTTTGCTTTTTGATTTCTATACTTAATTTTCAAATAACTTTCCTTTCCAATCTTCCAAATGTAATTTTAAATAAGTCCATCAAAATTTTATAATTTTCCTCCTCCTCTTAAATAAGTTCCCCTCCGACTTAAAGAAGACCTGTTAAGTTTTTACTTTTAAATTTTCTTTTGAGAAGGGGATGTATTTCCCAAGCTTTTAAAATTTTAAATTAGCACTACATTATTTTGTTTGGCTCGTTTTTTTTCTCTTCAACTTTTTCTTTATTTAGTTTTGGTCCGTAAAAATAGCGAGTGTACAAAGAGCAATTAGAGAAGGATTAAATTGAAAAGGAAATATCTAAGACAGAGGAAGGAACCAATATGTGAGTTTTTCGAATATTATGGAATTTAGTTTTAAATTTAGGTTTCTTAGGGACCTTTATTGTTAGAAGTAGGATTTTTTGGGAGGGAACTTGTTTTTTATAATGCCCCTCTATAAATTTAGAGGGGCGTTAACCTTTAAATACGTAAAAACGAGTTAGGGGGTTCCTTTAATTTTAAAAATAAGGTAGATTTTGAGGACCTAATATGGTGAAAAGAAAAACCAAACTAAATTTAATATAAAACACAAATTAACCTATGGAGTTCAATCCAAATTCATATGAAGAGATTGAAGTTTTTATAATCAAAAATGAAAGAAATTTAAGGGCTAAATCACTTATATTAAGTAATATTATTCCACGTTAAGTATCAACTAAGGTTTTTTTTCCTTTTTAAAATTCCGAACGAATACGGTTAAAATGGTGGTTTATAAGGTAATTCTTTAAATTTGGGAAAGCATTGGAATAAAGGTCCCCTATTTCTTTTGGTCGGAGCAGTAAACTTTTTGGCGACTTAAAGTTGGTTAATTGTGACTTTGGTCAGGATAATTGATGTGGGCTCTTAGGCGTAAAGCAAGTAAGTTGGGACTAATAACAATTTCCCAGAATTTTAAATGGCCGCCAAATTGGAATGGGGGATTTAATGTGGAGTTAAAATTTCCCTTCTTAATCTAGGGTTAAAATTGTAGGTTAGGAACCATATTAAAATTTGAAGTTAGGAAAATCCTCCCCGTAATTTTGGGAAAAAGTTTTGGTAACTCTCTTCTTTCTCCTGCTCTCAGTGAACAGAGATGAGAATAGAGAAGGTGAAGATTTTTTGGAAAGATTTTTTTTCAAATATGGTTTTTCCGCTTAATCCTCAGACAATAAGCTCGGATTTTTAAACCAGTAAGACCAAGACATGAAATAAAGTAACCCTGTTTAAGGTTGGATCTTCACTAGTTAAATTTATCCGATGAAATAGGTTCCTTTTGTTAAGTTTATAGTGGTCCTCCCATTTTATATAACTGAGTTTGAGAAATGCACATGCAAGCACATGGTTTGATAATCATGATTATTTAAATTGATTAACTAAAATTAAAAATAATTAAAAAAGTAAATAAAAGTTTTTTGTTGGAATTGAAAAATCATTAACTAAGTAATCTCGTCGCTGCAAATAAATATTAAATCGATTGGTTTTCCTTTCAACCAATTAGAAAGTGGTCCCCACGGGTGATCTTACATTTGTTGGAGTTTTGTATAAACACATTAAAACTAGTACAATTATCTCTAAATTTTAGTAAGTATTCTTGAAAGTCTTCATAAAGATGGGTTGAATCATGTCCCCCAGTTCCGCAAAGGATTTGCCAGGTGTGAAATTAACTTTTTCTAAATAATTGTCCAATTAAACGTTTTAGTTTCTGTGGTTTTTTGGACGCTCATATTCACGTTAAATTTTTTAAGTTGTTGTTTTCACGTCGTATTTTAAATAGTTTATCTAATATTCCCCTTCATGTCATTTTGGTAAGCTTCCCATTTCCCTCTTTGTAATCATAAGAGGTAAAACTCAAAAAGTAATGAAGAAATATTTTTTCTTTAAATGGATTTTTAAGAGCAAGAGAGATTAGAATATTTTCATCATATGTCTTCTAATATAAAAATTTTTCTTTTTTTCTTTTTGATACAAATGTGCTCTATCATAGATCTAACCTTGCAAAACGATGTTGAATTAAAATTTGATTATTTTAATTCACTTACTAGGGCAATTATGCCCTACGGCAAAAATTGTTATTATAACTATATTGTTAAGACCCTAGAGAAGGGGATTGATTAGTGTCTTTAAATATGCGCTAATCTAATCGATTTTAAAAATACCAAATTAAAACTATTAATAAATTATTTCTTGCGCAAATATAGAATTAGTACAATAGTGTTTACAAGCAAGAATAAGCTCAATAATGAACAAAGAGCAAACAAAAATATTTCCTAGCAAATGAGGAATATATAGTGAATTATAATGCGAGGATATAATAAACTAAAACACAAGGGGTTGGGGAAAACAATATGAGGAAACAATACTAAAATAACCAAAAGGAACAAATGGCGATATAAAGATAAGAAACACAAGAAATTAAAGTAAACGCCCAAAGAAATGCAAACACAAGCAAATGATGCACGGAAGTTCCGGACCCTTCCCGTCGCCCCTAACGTTCCTGCCACCTCGCCCAGACTCCGGGGAGAAATCACTGATTACAAACCGGTTTTTTTTTTCTAACGCTTACCCGAATAAACCCGTTTACACTCAACAATTTTTTCCATCACGGAAGTTTTTCCGTCCCCCCCACGACCTACGAGTCTTCCGTCCTCACCTCGCGGAATTCTCTACTTTCAACACTCGGTTTCTAGCTACCGAAAACTTAAAACAATCTCAAATAATATAATAAATGATTTATTCTCTACAATAAAGATGAAAGAGAACTCATGGTAAGCTCCAATCTCCTAGGGGTTTTACACACATGCTTTAGT
>NC_033797.1:10190792-10215095 GCF_001876935.1 Asparagus officinalis
CGTTCCGCCACTTTCCTCTAGATTCCGCGCGTCTCCGCCCCCCAAAGCCATCTCTCTCCTCCCATCCCACGCCCAAACTCGCCAACGTTTCAGGTGCCTCTCATAAGTTACAAATTTCTGACTCTCTTTGTTATTTGTTTTATTATAAATTATAATTCTATTTCGTATAAAGAATCTTAACGATGTTATCTCCGGAGAAGGATTGGATTTGGGCCGGAGATGTTATCAATAGATGGGAGGTAGGTCTCACTAGCCAAATCTATCAACTCATTGAATGTTGGTAAAAAAAAAAATGATGCCCTACAAATCTATGTTTAAAGATGAGATAGTACGCGCTGCACAGTTGAATTTCCCGCATTTCAATGAACCATGTCCATGTGATCTCGTGTCTGTAGCGGGATGAGGATGTCACGGTGGACTTGAGTATGCACCGAGACATGAAGGGGCTGCTGTATTTGTAGGAGCGTTAGAGGTTGCTCTTATTGCAGATAGAATAGAGGAAAACCTCGAGATAATCGCGAAAACGTGCAATGGAGGTCACTAAATGCGCCAGTTAGCGGAAGTTGTAAGTTTATAGTTACCGAAGCAATGAAGACTAGAGGCGGGTCCAACTGAACTTGGATGGGTGCAAATAAGAAGGATATGATGATTATTATAATTTTTAATCCCTTGGGTTGTTATCTACCTAGGATTGTCAAACATGCCCTTAATTTAAGGGCGGAGACAGCCCTTTATGGAACTAAATGGAAGAATATGATTCTTTAGGAGACCCGAAAATTCGGTTAAAGGCTTTTTGTTATCCTATGTCATGATGTCTGTCACATCCCATTCTAGTATTTTAAGAGGCTAGGATCTGAGAGACCTCTACTCTATGATAGTGTATAGTGGGCATGTTTTATCTCTCAGTCAAACTTCTGTCCATTTCATGTTGAGTGTTCATGCAAATCACTTTACTTTTTGCTGTTCTTATTTTTTCTTGCTATCCTTTTCTTATTAAGGTCTTTGCTGATTAGTACCGATCTCCTTTACTTTAGATTTCGAGACTATTCTTCATATTTCTTTGAGTATATATCCCTTACCCCAAAAAAACTTATAGGAAACCTGCTTTGCGTTACCAAATCTAAGAAAAATTAGTATGTTCAAAATTACATGCTGAGGCAGGTATCTTTCCCTTCTGACCCACACTCACACACACACCACACACACACACACACAAAAGACATAGGAAGCAAATCCTTAACCAACTTTTCAGATGAGAAACAAACACAGCAGCAGCAGGCAATAATAAATAAAGGTAATCAGAAGTCAATTTCCAATCTTTTGCCTGATAGATGTTGTTAGTTAAGTATTGATATCAGTGCCAATTAACTGTCAAGATCTGCATCCTTTCATTTCCTGCATTTGATTTTTCAATGTTGTTGAGATCTTAGATGTGCTTTTACAGACTTTGAATGACCTAGGAGCGTTCCAAGTGGCAGCGTGGGCTGAAAGTATCTGCTTCAGGTGCAAATCTCTCCCCAAATCCTAATACTGACCGAGGAAAAGTTGGTAGCAGCACGCTCCAGCGCTGCCAATGGTCCACCACTTGCCGACCATCTTGGCTGGAGTTGTTGTCTCCTTCTTTTTTCTGTTGGGCTGTAGGATCTATCATTATGTGCGATTGTGTGTTGATCGTCAATGTACCCTCATCTTCGAAATAATGTGTTGTTGTATTGCACCACTCTTTCCTAATGCATGGTGACTTATCCGCCATTGCAGGGTTAGGAGGGAGCTGAATCAGAGAGAGAGAGAGAGAGGGTGACGAGATAGGAGCGAGGATTTTGGGAGAGTGATGGCCACAAAATAATAGTTGGGGTTTTTTGATGAACAATTTTTCAAAACAGCCCCTTTCAAATTTTTATTTTTTAAAATCGACCATGTTTTTTTTTATTTACCAAAACCGACCCGTTTTTTTGATTAGCAGCCTAATCACATTCCTAAATAGTCGGGGTTGCCAACCCCGGCTATTTAGGAGGGTGTTAAACCCTAATTAGAAGCCTTAAACTATACAAATTTAAGTCCTAAATAGTCGGGGTTGACAACCCCGACTATTTAGGAATGTGATTAGGCTGCTAATCAAAAAAACGGGTCGGTTTTGGTAAATAAAAAAAACAGGGTCGATTTTGAAAAATAAAAATTTAAAAGGGACTGTTTTAAAAAATTGTTCTTTTTCGATAGAACAATTTATCAAAACAGCCCCATTTCATTTTTTTTAAATCGACCTATTTTTTTATTTATCAAAACCGATCTATTTTTTACCACGTCAGCATAATAATCATTCTAAACAGTCGAGGTTGATAACCCTGACTATTTATGACATATAATTATAGGGTGTAAGGCTTCTAATTGGGGTTTAACACCCTCCTAAATAGTCGGGGTTGGCAACCCGACCCCGACTATTTAGGAGGGTGATTAGGCTATCATGGTAAAAAACAGGTCGGTTTTGGTAAATAAAAAAATGAGTCGATTTAAAAAAAAATAAAATAGGGCTGTTTTGAAAATTTATTCTTTTTCGATATTAGTCCCTTGCACGTTCAATATTTTGAAATTCGTCCCTCAAGTCTTATTTCTCGCTCGAATTAGTTAGGAACACACGGTTGTTAGGGATTAATCAAATGTTGAAACGTGAATGAATCGTATGCTTTTGAAAAGGCGCGTCAAATTAGCATTTTAGGCAACTAAACTGAAAGCAAACATTTGAAAAATATGCGTAAAAAAAAATTTCAAAAAAAATTTATCCTGATCTCAAATATTTGGGTCACAACTAAAGTCAATTGAAATGACAGTTCCCTACTTTCCCATCAAGTTAGTGTCCGTTTGGTTGGGTGAAATGGACTGTAGAGCTGCCAAAAACGTCAGCTTTTGACAGCTTTACAGTAAAATTGCCTCTTGGCAGCTGTACAGTCCCTTTCCATCTCAAATTTGCCCAACCAAACGAGCCCTTAGCCTCTTTGCCAGGAAGAATTCATCATTCAATGCTCGTTTTAAACTAAGAAACTCCTGTAACCTTGAAGTGGTGATCAATTTTAAAACTCCTGTAACCTTGAAGTGGTGATCAATTTTACCCGTAACAGCGAAAAAGAAAAAAAAAGAAAACTAGGGAAAAACATATCATAAACATACTGATAAATAGCAATCACTAGATTTATCTACACTTTCCTTACCAAACGAACCAGACAATACGATTAAGCCTAGCAAAAACCGAAAGGAAAAAAAAAACAATGGAATCATCATAAATTCAAGATCACTACTTGCACAAAGACCCCAGTAGTACGGAGATCTTGAAACCCTGTGGTATGGTGTTTTTATAGAGTTTTTTTCTATAGTAGTTATCACCCATGTGATTTATCCTGAGTGAAATTGTTTTTTATTTTTTAAGTGTAAACAGGGAACAGGGGGGGGGGGGGGGAGGTCGGGGACTATTAGGAGTATAGCAAAAAGACTCATGCTACAAAGGTACTATGCCGCATTAACGCCTTCAAAATGTGGATCTACTTGCCCTCATCTTCATCCTTAACATAGTCGCCACAGGAATATCAATTCGAACATCCAAAGGAAAATAACTTGCTTTTAACCTCTCATGGCAGTGAACAAACATCACAAATGAAATCAAGCACTTTGCATTTCCCCAAATTGGTAAATATAAAGCCCAGAACCAGAATCCAAGGGAACATCGCCACATAAATTGACACAATCATCCGTTAAATTTGGAGTTGGTAAGCTCAGGAGAACATTTAAAACGTTACATCACGCTCTTAAATCTCTAATACACTAATCACAAAGGGGGTACTTCGGGTAGTCCAGCATCAAATGCCTGGTCAGTATTCATGGAATTAAGATTACAGGTACAAAATGATTACAGTGGTTTTACAAGGTGACATTTTTATAACAAACAGAGACATTAAATTGAAGTGCTGGGTTCCTCGGTGTTTTTCCTTCATCGATGACAGAGGCACACAGTTCGCCTTTCTGTGACATGTTCTAGCAACAAGTGAACTCTGCCACAATCCTTGTGTCAGTCTACGTTATACACTAACCTGCAGCAGCAGAAAGATGAATGATTATAAATTGGAAAAAAAATTGCAAGTGCATATGCCCATGTTCCACCAACTGTCAAAAATATTGAAGAGGAATAAGATATCAGAATGGCATGTAATAGCTTGCAAACTCCCACTGTAATGGGCCATGATCATTAGTTACAATGTACGGGCTTACAGCTCGAGTCAAACTTCGTTGAGTATTCCTATGATTCTAGATGCAAGAATATGATTCAGAATATCAGCGACATCCAAAAATCCAGAGAATTGAAAGATTATGCTGACAAGTATGGCCACATAAAATACTACAGTTTCTGTCTATTCTATGTGCAAGCGCACAGGTGTCTCCTTCCCCTTCATTAAGGTGATATATATGAGTTTTTTCCATTTATCATCAATACCCATTTTTGTGTGTTTTTTTATTTTTTTTGTTTTGGGGTTGGGGGGGGGGGGCGGGTTGTTGAGCGGAGCACTTAATACCAACGGAAAAACTGCGTTCTTTCACCACAAGAGGACTGAAAAAAGAAACTTTAAACAGATTCAGGCTGCACATCAATGCAGCTATGTTTCAATAAAAATATCAAAATTTTTCTTATTGAAATATAAATCATAAGAATCAAAGTAAACAATGTAATTAACAAACTATTTGTAGTACCAGGCACATAGCACTGTGTACGATGGAAATCCAAACCACTGGTCTCTTTTTAAAAAATATTTGAAAAAACATGCAACGGCTATTTTCCTCTCCAAAAATAATAAGAGTGGAAGCCGAAATACGCATACTGACATAAAGTATCTTAGTGTTAGAGAGAATGTGAAGCAACGTGTTGCATCCATTCAATACATTAATACTGAGCTTATGGCTGCTAATCCGATGACTAAAGGATTGCCGGAAAAATAGTTCCTAAGTCATGTGGAGAATATGAGATTGATTTAGCCCTTCAAGTATTTGTTTTCTCTCTAGTTGTTTTCAGACATGTTTTGGACATTCTTGGAGAAAATAGTTTAATTTTATTGCACTTTTCTAGGCTTGGAAACAAACTTATCTTTAAACTTTTTGATTGTTCAAGTTTAATTTTATTGCACTTTTCTGGGCTTGGAAACAAACTTATCTTTAAACTTTTTGATTGTTCACTCCAGCACTTGTTTTTAGGCACTACAAATGGTGTGGATCAGTATGATGGCCACATATAAATTTGCATGGCTGTAGGGACAGGGAGCAGCAAAAGATGGGTTAAAGTTGGAGACTTGGAGTTAAAAGCATGTTGCCTCATTCTCTTCACTAGAGAAACAAAGCTATAGAACTCAGTTGCTAGTCTAATCACACATAACAAGCAGCCGGCAACAAAAGTTCATGATGCAAGCAACGGAATTCACTTGTTGTCAGCATCAAGCTTTTAATGATGTTGACTTCGATGGACTAACTGTTATTGGTGGCAGTGTAATGTAAGTTGTTATATATTTCCATCAAACTTTGTCGAGCTATCCTGTCACTTCAACAGCCTAACCTGACATCCTAAAAATAACTGACAGGAAAATGACAAAGATGGACAATAGCGTACCAGTTAGTTCACAGCCAGATGTGAAAGCTTTTGTTGTTAGCTATCCAAGTTTGTTGAGAAGCTGAGAACATGGCATTCAAAACTCCTCAAATTTAGCTGCCAAAAAAAAGACAGGTCTCAGGATGAACTTATGATATGATAAGAAACATAATCGAATAAATGATATTAGCAGAAATTTGGAAGCTGGTGATTTTTCAGCAAGAATAACCGCAAAGTGGATTGCTCATCATCCTTAAATGATATTAATAGTCAGGAGGCAGTTCTATTATCAAGATTCAGATTTATATATTCTGTGGTTTAAGGGTTTGATACAGTTATTATGCCCTTGGAGCTTTTAACGTTACTTAGAAAATCCTTGTGTCACTTGTGTTGTTTCCCTCTTTCCCATCAAATAATAGATTGGAACTTCAAACTGCTTTGTAATATCAGCATCTACAGAATCACCTACCATGATAGCAACTCCAGTCTCACAAAATCTTGGAATAGAGATAAGCCTCACCAATTGCTTATCAGGTCCTACATCAAGGAAAAGTCTATGTCATTACTTGACAATACAGTAAACCAATAACTATCTAAATAATTAAAATACCTTGTAATACAGAGGTCTCATATTTATGCTGATTGCCAACGAAGTAAACATGTGGACAGCTCTCAAGGAGGAAAGGGTCCTTGTCAGTATATGGATAGCACCCTAGGAAAAGAAAGGAAGACCGACATGAAGGAAAATCAATCTCCAAGATACAGCAAGCACATAAATGTCAGTTGTGGTTGAGCATTACCAAGGGTGTTTGGAGCAGTTGGTGCTAGGTGCCTCCATCTTAACGTCCTCTCCATAAATTCAAGCTTACTTTTTGCATCAGAATATTTGTCTAGATCTTCTATGTTCTGACCAGACGTGCCAAGGAACCTAAAGAAATACATTTAAATGAAAGATGGAACATTTTAAGGAAGAAATTAGGAAGATATATCCAAAGCATACCGAGCGCCATCAAGCTCAAATTCATGAGGATTTGTACAGGACAAGAATGTGTTATAAACAGATGCTCCTGGAAAAAGGCACCTATGCAAAGGCTGGAAAGGGAAAGACAAATCCAAGTTAATAAACAGTAGGTATTTGCATGCAATTGTGCATATATCAAATGCAAGCTTCTAAATAACTTGTTAAGCACATGTTTAAGATGTCCTATGGACCATAGAGAGGGACTGATTTGCTATTCACCAAATGATGAGTCCACAATGGAACATCCGGCAGGATGAATCTGAATGGAACTTGAAGAAAAATCAGAGTGCGTGCAACTATATAGACCTTACTCTTCCTGGAAACCACCACCATTGGTATCAAAGAAAATGTGCCTTTGGGAAGCGGGTAGGGAAGGGAAGGAAGTATAAAGAACTTTTAGTAGCACCATTAAACCTTAACAAGAAAAAGATCCAATCAACTTTCCTATATGTTCTATACATGGAACATATGACTGTCTCAGAACCAGGCTTCACTGCATTCTGGTGAAGGTCAGCTGCCTGGGTCTGTCAAACCCAAACTGGTTTATTAGCATCGTCATGAGCAACTAGGAGTCTACGACATAGTGTATAACATGCACAAATTACTCTTGATAGTACTATTAGAAAAGAGAAAGGACCTGTTGAGGTAAGGAGAAATTTGCTGGGTCATTAGATCCTGGCATGATGTCCACAGGCATAGCAGCAGCAAGCTGCACAACATAAGAAAGAAAAAGAATCATAAGCAAAAAAGCCTATTTAGATCTCATATAAGATTTGGTGGATATTCACAGATGGAATCAAGCGGTAGGAAAACATATGTCCCCAAGATGGAAATCTAAGTACAGAAAACTATCAAACCTGAGTTAATAGGATATCTAGTTCTTTGATTGGTTCTGAGAGTTTGGCATGGTCCTTTGAAGCTATATTCTGCAGGATCCATGAAGAAACAATAGTCCAGCATTAAAATTTTCAATATATAATACACAATCAAGACCTCAAGTAACTAATTGATCCATAAGGTTTACAAAGTTCATCTTCTAAAAAAATAATTTAAATGTGCATAATTTGAAGTTCTTATTTCTAAATATGCTACCTGGCCAGTAAGTAAGCATTGTGAAATTTCTACAGAATTTCCAGCAATTACAAGGCGAACTATTTGAGATGCAATCTCTTGTTCCTGCACAATGTATTACCTGAAATTGTCACTGATCGATGACAAAATATAGTTCTGCTTTTTTTTATTGCAAAGAAAATATGCATACGTTTTCATCCCCCAAATGCCCAGTTACATGATCCACAAGAAGCTGGAACTGTAGAGGATTGAAGGTGTCGCTCCCGACATTCAAGCCTGAAACAAAGACCACATACTTGTCTTCTCCTGCTTAAAATGAACGCAACAGAAGATTAATCTAACTTAAATTATGCTTTTTCCAAGGCAAAAAAAAACATGTTAAAGAAAATAAATTATTAATATGATGTGAAACAATATTATGCAGGTATGAAGATTCGTGACAACAGTGCTTCACTAAGTCAGCGATCGATCTAAGCAGGAAATTCAAGAGTAAAATGAAGCGAACAATGGTTTTTAAGCAAAAGTTGCAATGTATTAAGTTTGAACCTTTGTAAAATTATTCCGATAAATAATGTAATGATTCGTTCTCTTAATACAGTTCAATTTGTAATATTTAGATAAGCAAAATATTTAGCAACAGATACACTCGCTCACTAGTCAAACTGAATACAGCATAATCGCAATTGATACTAAGATTGATAATAATATGCTTGCAATAGCGGTTCCGAAGATATTAGGTCGATAGAAAGCAAAACCTTCACCAGATTGAAGTGGTTCGACGGGAGGCTCCTCTGGAGGTGGTTCGTACACGCCGAAGATGAGGGGAGGAAGTTCTCCTCCGAGAGCCACGTAATTGGGATGAAGTGGCGCGTCTGGATTGAAACGCCTATGAAACGAACTGATGCCTAACTGAGCTTCCACACTACTGACAATCTGATGAGTCACACGTTCGAGGTATTCGGGCACAGTCTCGAACGTCTGATAGTCGAACCACGGGAAAAGCTGTAAATCAACTATGCCAGTCTCTGGATCAAGCACGAGCTCGTAGTCTTCAGCGTCGGGATCGGCCATGCACCAACGGATCACAGACTCAAATTCAGGACAACGACGGGGATAAAGAGGTCTGACGATGACAGGGCCGTGGCAAGAGAAGGTCGAAGGGGCTGCTCGAGATGGTGAAGGGGGGTGCAGATGTCGTCAGCTGGATGCTTGAGGGTGGAATACAACCCACTGTTGACCGGAGTCGGACGACGACTTGTGAGGAAGAGGAGGCGCTGCGGGTGTCGGATGAGGCAAGCGGCGATGTCGGGATGAAGCCGGCGACGGGTGTTCGTGGTGGAGCGAGCAGCAGGGGCGGGGCTCACGGAAGGCGGCAAGCGGAGCGGGGAGTTGGGGCGGTGTTGGGTCGAAGCAGAGGGTGGTGCGGCTTGGTGATTGGGTTGAGAATCGCAGGAGGCGGCACACGGGAGGCGGAGACGGAGGTTGGGGCGGTGCGGGGTTTGAAGGCCAGCGGGTTTGAAGAGGAGCAGGGATGTATTTGATGGGTTTTGTGACGTGAGATGAATGAGAGGGATGAACAGTAGTTGAAGTTCTCTTTTTTAATGTGAGGAGAGAGAATAACTGCGGCTGGGGAATGAAATGAACAGAGAAAAATATAATTTGTTTTGTCAGGGATTAGGTTTCACACCCGAACCCAAGCTTCACACTACAGAGTTCAACCAAATAATTTTTTTATTCATCAATGATTCTCATCTGATTACAAGAGTTCTTAAATAAAAAAAATTGGAAAATTCACCAAATCCCTCAAATCTCTCTCATAATCAAATACAATCAATTAACTAATTAGCTACCAAATAAAATCAAAATTCAAAATTCAAAATTCAAAATTTAAAATTTAAATCTAACAAAATAGGAAATCTGCTCAATCCACTCTAGCTACCGAATCTGTCATCAATCAAATCAAAACCAGATATTAGGAATCCGGTACAAAGCTGAAACATGTGTTAGGAATCTTGACCCCAAGATTAGTTTGTTTTGATGATAACAATTATTATATGTTGTGTGTATTATGTGCTAACATTTGTTTTGCAGTATCAAAGCTATATCAATAATTATATTCAAAGAGATACTTAAGACATAGATGAGTTCAAGGCAAAATAAAGCAAAGAAAAAGATATACTTTATTGTCAAAATGTAATTTTATATTTTCTTTGCTTAGAAATTTGTACAAGCCTTGATCACTCACACACATGTACACACATAGTGTTAGAACACACTAACACATGCTTAGTGTGTTGGTTAACAATAGAAATCTCATATGTTAGCCATTAGAGTTTATAGATATTGAGTGAGTCTTAAAACATTTCATTTATACCCCTTAACAATTAGAATCTGGAAAAACTCAAAAGATCAAAGTTGTAGGTCTCTTCAAGAGCTTTCCAACAAATCTTAAATCACCTCATTCCGATATCGGATGAGAAAGTTACAGTCAAAATACTGGAAAAAAAAATTCCAGAATCTGAGTTTACAGTGTAGTCGACTACTATGCCTTGTAGTCGACTACTAAGTAATTTTCTGACTTCACAGAGTCTGTTTAGACTCAGTGTAGTCGACTACAGATGCAGTTTTTTCAGATTTCAGGTTTTGAATAAGTGACTGTTTATAGACGTTTTGTGGACGTTAATTGGGTTTAAAATTATGTCATTTCAGAGGCTATAAATAGGTTTAAACATCAGAAAACAAGCACCAAGTTTTGCACTTGCAAGATCAAACATTTTGTGCATATTCACTCTCTAATTTTCCAGATTTTCATGCTAAGTGTTTAGAAAAAGAGAGTTTCTGATATTACCTTGGTTTCAATCATTCTTAGAGATTGTATAGGTAATATTCAGATAGTAAAAAGAATCCTAAGCCACTGCAGCACTTCACTATACATTCAATGCTTATAGGATCAATTGTGTTCTTTCTTCAAAAAGGATTTCTCTCGGGTTTGAGAGGGTTGATCTCTTGGTTTAGAGATTAGGTGGCAATTAGCATGGTCTTGTCAATTGGTGTTGCAATTTACACGGTTTTGTAAATTGGTCAGGTTTGCTTTTGATTTTGTAAGGTTTCAAAATCATAGTGGAAACTCTCAAGCGGGATTTGCTTGGGGACTGGATGTACACCGGGGAGATGGAACCAGTATACATGCTTGTGTTTGTGATGTTTATTTTCTGAGATTGTTATTCTTTCTTTGCAAGTTATAATCTACTTTGCAAACTCACACTCTAGTGTTTAAGTGTAAAACTTCCGCAGATTTTTATAAGAGTGCACTCTATTCTTAAGGGTCACGATCCTACACTTGGTATACATAAGCAAAATCAGACCCTACAACACGGCGTCCCCTGCGCTGATAAACACGGTGAAAGTCTCGTGCACGTATCTGGATGTTCTCATCATTCTCCCCAGGTGAGAGAGAACTCGACCCCGTCGAGTGTAAGTCAGAACGGTTGTCATACTGTTCAAGAAGATCCGGATTCAGCCTCTGTAAATCACCTCGATCGAGCCAAGTATCATCAGACTCAGGTCGATCTTTCCAACGTACCAAGTACCTACGGATACCACCATTGCTAGTAGAAACAATGTTATCATCAATAATAGTATCAATGTCATGTGCTGTATATGTGGGTGATATCTGGGGGAGTGGAGGTAAAGGGGTGCTCTCAGAAATAGGCTCAGGGGTAGGCTCATCAACCAGTGGGTTGTCAGGGTTAAAATGTGGATCTTTGTACTCTACTAAATCCTCAATATTAAAAGTCGAACCAATATTAAAACCTTCGGGAAGGTCGAGAACATAAGCATTATCATTAATTTTCTTGAGAATTTTAAAAGGTCCCGCACTTCGCGCATGCAACTTTTTAACAGTTCCCGGAGGAAACCGTTCCGGACGTATCCGAACCATCACATAATCACCAACATTAAATTCTTCAAACCTCCTCCTTAGATCTGCTCGCATTTTATAGCTAGCATTGTTGTCATTGATCTTCTTACTGATGTCTTTATGCAAGTCATAAAGCGAGATGCAAATGCAGATGCTGACTTGGATACTCTATGATATGCAGACACGAGAACAAGATCTATAGGCTATCTAAGTTTGTAACCATACACGACTTCAGTTGGACTGACACCTGTAGACCTATTAACAGAGTTATTATAAGCAAATTCAGCAGTAGGCAGATGTTGATCCCAATTCCTAAGATTCTCACCAACTAGCGATCTCAATAGGTTACCTAAGCTCTGATTGACTACCTCAGTTTGACCGTCGGTCTGGGGATGAAAAGCCGTAAATAATTGAAGTTTAGTTCCCATTTTGTGCCAAAGGGTTTTCCAAAAATAACTTGTAAATTTAACATCCCTATCAGACACAATTGTTTTCGGAAGTCCGTGCAGTTTAACAACTTCGTTGAAGTATAGCTTGGCCACATGAGAAGCGTTGGAAGTTTTAAAGCACGGTATGAAGTGGGCCATTTTGGAGAAACGGTCCACAATAACAAGGACAGAATCGTGTTTTCTAATCGTTTTCGGGAGTCCTAACACGAAATCCATACTAACATCCTGCCATGGACAACTTGGCACAGAGAGAGGAGTGTACAAGCCAGTGTTCTGCTTACGTTGTTTCGCTAGCTGGCAAATATGACATCGACCCACTAGTCTAACAACGTCGCCTTTAATGCTTGGCCAGTAGAAGCGGCCTTCAACTGCCTCGACAGTCTTATTATTCCCAAAATGTCCTGCAAGGCCTTCAGCGTGTAATTCTCAAATTAAGAATTCTCTCAGGGAGGTGTCGGGAATACACAACTTGCGAAAATGAAAAAGATATCCATCCTTCAGGAGGAAGCCATTAATTTTACGGGTCACTCCATCATTCAGCAAAGTATAAACTTCGCTAAAATCAGGGCACGATTCGTATTGGTCTTTGACTTTCTCAAAGCCGATTACTTCCGCACTCAAAGTGGAGAGGAGGTGCATGCGGCAGCTGAGTGCGTCGGCGGCCTTATTTTCTACTCCCGCTTTATGTTTGATCGTGTATGTATAATCCTGGAGGAACTCAACCCAACGATCATGTCTGGCGTTCAACTTCTTTTGGGAGTGAATATATCGAAGGGCTTCATGATCAGAATATATGACGAATTCTTGTGGTAGCAGATAGTGACGCCAGTGTCGAAGAGATTGTATCACCGCATAGAACTCTTTATCATAGGTGGAATAACGTTGCCTAGTGTCATTCAGCTTCTCACTAAAGTAAGCAACGGGATGTCCTTCTTGAGACAGGACTCCACCTATACCAATACCAGAGGCATCACACGCAATTTCGAAGACTTTAGAAAAATCACGCAGGCGCATAACAGGAGCCTGCGACATCCTTTGCTTGATCTCTTCAAATGCCTTGGTAGCAGCTTTTGACCACTCGAACTCACCTTTCTTCAAGCAATCGGTAATAGGGGCCATGATGATACTGAAGCCCTTGACAAACCGACGATAAAAAGTAGCGAGTCCGTGAAAGCTTCGAACGTCTCTGATGTTCTTAGGTTCGGGCCATTCTTCGATAGCTCTAACCTTTTCAGGGTCAGCGGATACTCCTTCAGACGAGACCACGAATCCTAGAAAAATGACTTGTTGTGTAAGAAAAGTACACTTCTTAGGATTGGCATAAAGTTGCTCTTTCCTTAACACGGCACAGACTTGACGCAGATGGTCCACGTGCTGCTCACGAGAGTTACTGTAAATAAGGATATCGTCGAAGTACCCAACCAAAAATTTTCCCGTGAAGGGACGAAGTACTTGAGTCATCACTCTCATAAAAGTGCTCGGAGCATTAGTCAATCCAAAAGGCATGATCATCCATTCGTACAATCCATCTTTCGTCTTGAAAACGGTGTTCCATTCGTCACCGGGACGGATGCGGATCTGATGGTAGCCACTCTTAAGATCGATCTTAGAGAAGATGATGGCTCCAGACATTAAGTCAAGCATGTCATCCAACCGGGGAATGAGAAAACGATATTTCACTGTGATCTTGTTGATTGCACAGGTATCCACACTCATACGCCATGTGCCATCTTTTTTGGGCGTCAGTAATGCGGGAACCGCACAAGGGCTCACGCTTTCTTTCACAAAGCCCTTCTTCAACAACTCATCAACTTGCATTTTCAGCTCTGCATGCTCATTGGGGTTCATCCGATAGTGAGGCAAATTAGGAAGGGTTGCTCCTGGGACTAAATCAATTACGTGTTGGATATCACGCATCAGGGGTAATTAGTCCGGGAGGTCCTCAGGGAAGACGTCAGAAAATTCTTCCAACACGGTAGCGACTTCTAGGGGAACCACGTTAGAAATATCCTTCGGAGCCTCTCTAGCGCTGAGGGTGAAAATAGGAGCTTCGTTGACCAATTCACGATCAATCTCTTTGGCTCCAATCAGGTTAATGCCTTGGGAGGACTTGTTTAGATCGAGCTTCTTGTCATTTCCTTTTGGTTGAACCGGAAGGATCTTGACTTTCATCCCGTCATACTCGAACAATAGCATGTTGGATCGCCCGAAGATATGAACGTCGTTATCAAATAACCAGGGCCTTCCAAAAATAACATGACCCACATCCATTTTCAGAATATCGCACCAAACTTTGTCCTTATAAATGACAAATTGAAGAGGGACTAAACATCTCTCTTGGACATTAAGTGCGGTGTCGTTAATCCATGATACCTTATATGGATTAGGATAGGGTACAATCTTAAGACCAAGCTTAGCGATCACAGCTGAGGAGATCGCATTAATACAACTTTTACTGTCCACGATCACTTTATAATTTTTATCACCAATCTTTGTGAACGTATGGAAAATGAAAGTACGTCTCCAATCATCAACAGCCTTGGGTTGAGAGATGGCGCATCTGACAACTGATATGGTAGGAGTGTCAATTTGTCTAAGACAACCTAAGATAGTATCATCTGCATCATCCTCGAAATCATTGGTATCATCGTCAACTTGATGGACAAACTCGTCACTGTCAGGTTCAGGTTCGTATTCGTATTGTTCATCGATGATAGCAACCTTGTGACGGGTCGGACAGTTCGCAGAAATATGCCCATACCCTTGGCATTTGTAGCACTTGACGTGAGCGCCAATCTTGGAGAAATCTTTCTCCGGTTCCTTGCCTTTGGGGTCGACTTTAGACTGGGAAGAACTGGGGTTAGATCGACTCGGAGGATGACTAGAAATAATGGCACGAGAAGATTGGGAGGAATGAGTTCTAAAATCCTGACTCCTATAAGATTGATGGGATTTTGATTCATCTAGATCTTGAACTAATGCGTAAGCTTTCTCAAGAATATCTACTCCCCTAGCAAAGAATTCGGTTTGCAGATCATTTCTCAATCCAGCTCTAAATTTTGACAAGACTTTCATTAGCGTTTCTTGTTCAATGGTGTTGCATCGAGTGAATAGTTCGTCAAATTGTGCGACGTAGTCTTTCGCAGATTTAGCTCCTTGAGTGAGACGATATCACTTATCTAGCAATCGATGATAAAATGATGGCGGAAGGTATTTCTGTTTAAGTTCGTTGGTCATTTCTCGCCAAGTGGTAATCGGTAACTCACCTCTAATATGCCTCAACGTTTCGAGGTTGGTCCAATATTGGCAGGCAGGTTCGGTAAGTTTCATAGCGGCGAACTTGACCTTTCGGGGTTCCGTCAGGACGTACCAATCAAAGTAACGATCTATGCTCTTCAACCAGTCCAAGAAAGCTTGTGGGTCGAGCTTACCGTCAAAGGTAGGTGCACTGACCTTAATACTCCTCAGGTATTGCGCATCCGGATAATGTACCGGTTGATGTGGGGGCCGCTGAACGATGTTTTCATAGCCTTGACCTTGCAACGGCAGGGCGAAGTGTTCATAACATTGACCTTGCGGTGGCGAGGTTGCAACACGTGTTTCTTCGAGTCTAGCAAACTTTTCGTTGATTTCATTCCGGAGATTTGCTAAACCCTGGACTACAGCACCTAATTGTCCTGCTAGCTCATCGAGTTTCTTATGGAGTTCGGGATCGCTGCTGCCTGACATACTGGACTTACTAGTCGACTCACTTGACTCTCCTAAACGATAAGGTAGACCGGTACGGGTGGGCATGCACTAACAAGTAAATACGATAAAATGTGTGTACTAATAACTAAAGAGATGACTTTTTTTTTTATAAAGACTCAACTAATAAAAATTTCCTAACCTAGAACCATGTGCTCTGATACCAAAAATGATGTGAAACAATGTTATGCAGGTATGAAGATTCGTGACAACAGTGCTTCACTAAGTCAGCGATCGATCTAAGCAGGAAATTCAAGAGTAAAATGAAGCGAACAATGGTTTTTAAGCAAAAATTGCAATGTATTAAGTTTGAACCTTTGTAAAATTATTCCGATATATAATGTAATGATTCGTTCTCTTAATACAGTTCAATTTGTAATATTTAGATAAGCAAAATACTTAGCAACAGATACACTTGCTCACTAGTCAAACTGAATACAGCATAATCACAATTGATACTAAGATTGATAATAATATGCTTGCAATAGCGGTTCCAAAGATATTAGGTCGATAGAAAGCAAAACCTTCACCAAATTGAACTGGTTTGACGGGAGGCTCCTCTGGAGGTGGTTCGTACACGCCGAAGATGAGGGGAGGAAGTTCTCCTCCGAGAGCCGCATAATTGGGATGAAGTGACGCGTCTGGATTAAAACGCCTATGAAACGAACTGGATTGAAACGCCTATGAAACGAACTAATGCCTAACTAAGCTTCCACACTACTGACAATCTGATGAGTCACACGTTCGAGGTATTCGGGCACAGTCTCGAACGTCTGATAGTCGAACCACGAGGAAAGCTGTAAATCAACTATGTCAGTCTCTGGATCAAGCACGAGCTCGTAGTCTTCAGCGTCGGGATAAGCCATGCACCAACGGATCACAGACTCAAATTCAGGACAACGACGAGGATAAAGAGGTCTGACGACGACAGGGCCGTGGCAAGAGAAGGTCGAAGGGGCTGCTCGAGATGGTGAAGGGGGGTGCAGATGTCGTCAGCTAGATGCTTGAGTGTGGAATACAACTCACTGTTGACCGGAGTCGGACGACGACTTGTGAGGAAGAGGAGGCGTTGCGGGTGTCGGATGAGGCAAGCGGCGATGTCGGGATGAAGCCGGCGCTGGTGGAGGCGAGCGGGCGGGCTCACGGAAGGCAGAAAGCGGAGGTGGGGAGTTAGGGCGGTGTTGGTTCGAAGCAGAGGGTGGCGCGTCGCAGGAGGCGGCACACGGGAGGCGGAGACGGAGGTTGGGGCGGTGCGGGGTTTGAAGGCCAGCGGGTTTGAAGAGGAGCAGGGATGTATTTGATGGGTTTTGTGACGTGAGATGAATGAGAGGGATGAACAGTAGTTGAAGTTCTCTTTTTTAATGTGAGGAGAGAGAATAACTGCGGCTGGGGAATGAAATGAACAGAGAAAAATATAATTTGTTTTGTCAGGGATTAGGTTTCACACCCGAACCCAAGCTTCACGCCACAGAGTTCAACCAAACAATTTTTTTTATTCATCAATGATTCACATCTGATTACAAGAGTTCTTAAATAAAGAAAATTACAGGATTGGAAAATTCTCCAAATCCCTCAAATCTCTCTCATAATCAAATACAATCAATTAACTAATTAGCTACCAAATAAATTCAAAATTCAAAATTTAAAATTTAAAATTTAAATCTAACAAAATAGAAAGTCTGCTCAATCCACTCTAGCTGCCGAATCTATCATCAATCAAATCAAAACCAGTTATTAGGAATCCAGTACAAAGCTGAAACACGGCGTCCCCTGCGTTGATAAACACGGTGAAAGTCTCGTGCACGTATCTGGATGTTCTCATCATAATATATCCCAATAACCTCACAAACCCCCTTGAGGTTTAAATGCTAGAACTATAGGGAAAATGCAACCCGAACTGATGAGGACAAGAATGACAGCTTCCAAATTTGTTATTTGATTTTTTTTAAAATTTTTAGTTTTAGTAGTTTGAATTCGAAATTTGAATTGTAGTCTAAATTTAGTAATTATTCAGTTTTGGTATCTAATTGATTTGGAGAGATTTGAGTGATTTTAGAAGATTTCCAAACTGTATTTTCTTTTCTTTATAAGGGAGTGTTGTAATCAGATTGAATGATGGAATGAAAATGAAATGAAATTTGTGTTGGCCAAACTTGGTGTGAAACCATGGGTGTGAAACCCTAAACCTACTCTTGTTTCTTCTTTTTCTCCTCAACCGTCCGATCTTCCCCATTGCCAAATCCAGCCGTCACCTCTTCTTCGTTCTCTGCTCCACGTAAATTCCCAACCCACGTCTTCGTCTTCATCCCTCAACAATAGCAACCCAAATCAGCTCAGCTTCGTCCCTCCCACAAACCCCCCGCCACCTCAGCTCCGTCTCTGAACCCTCACCGCCACCTCACCTGACACCTCAACAGCTACCGTCTCCTGCTCCTCTCCGCCTCCACAAGCCATGAGATCCATCCATTCCCCAGCTTTTCCCCACCTCCAAACAACCGCCAACAAAACCCCACCACCAGTTCTTCTCCCTCCTCAACAGATCCGTTCAACACCCTCCTGCTCTCCTCCCAATTGAGCAGCCCCACAAACCCAATTCCTTCCCCTGTCATCTTCCCCGACGAACAGTACTCCCACAGAGACAGCTCTGTCTCCTTTCATCATTGTCGCCGAGTTGGATCTGACCTTAGTTCGACCGCCACCGCCTTTCGTCCTCCTCAAGCGTCGCCCGCCCTCTCGTCTCCTCAAGTCGAAGTTCACACCTGATACCAAATCATGCAGAAGGGAAAACACAGAAGGGATCAAAGTAGATTTGTGATGTGTGGATTTGTTGGGCTAATAGGCCTTGGATTTCTCTCAATATTTTGAATAGTAAACTCTCAACTCAGTAATTTCTGTTAATCTCATAATTATCAGTTAATTGCATGCGTATTACATCTCTAAACTATTATCATATATTCACTGCTTAATTTATTTTGTGAGTTGAGAGAACTGAACATGTGACTGATTAATTTTGATATTGAATATAGAACTTGCAAAATGATGATTAATATTGCGATTAAAATATTTGAGATTGGAACTGTTCATGAGTATTGTTGCAAATTCTTATTAAAATCCATCTGTCACATTAACTGCTTTAATTAATTTCCTACCGAATAAAATGATTTTTGGCGAAACGGTGCTTTGTTCAGATTAGATCGTGATTCTGATAGACCCCCCGCTCCGTTTCGCATCACGAATAGTGAAGGAAAAGGAAACCTAACAAAACATAACTATAACTTAGAAGAAATGGAAGTAGATGTCTCAATTTTCTTCTTTAATTTTCCCACCAAACAGTAGATAATCATTTGTTTTTTCAATGCAAATGTAAAGTCCAAAAAGACTAAAACCTATGATGCACGGATTCTGGTGCGGACACGGACACAATTTATTTTGTGAGTTGAGAGAACTGAACATGTGACTGATTAATTTTGATATTGAATATAGAACTTGCGAAATGATAATTAATATTGCGATTAAAATTGTTTGAGATTGGAATTATTCATAATTGTTGATGCAAAATCTTATTAAAATCCATCTGTCGCATTAACTGCTTTAATTAATTTCCTACCGAATAAAATGATTTTTGGCGAAACGGTGCTTTGTTCAGATTAGATCGTGATTCTGATAGACCCCCCGCTCCGTTTCGCATCACGAATAGTGAAGGAAAAGGAAACCTAACAAAACATAACTATAACTTAGAAGAAATGGAAGTAGATGTCTCAATTTTCTTCTTTAATTTTCCCACCAAACAGTAGATAATCATTTGTTTTTTCAATGCAAATGTAAAGTCCAAAAAGACTAAAACCTATGATGCACGGATTCTGGTGCGGACACGGACACAGGTCGGATACCGGACATGACAAAATTGTAAAAGTGTTAGGATAAGGGGACACGGCTATATAAATACATATTAAAATTAATAATATATACGAGTTTAATATTGTTTTCCATTCACATGTTATAAGAACTAAAATCCTTGTACCATTTTTCTGTTTCTGTTATTGAGTAGATTATAAATTGAAAAACCACTCGCTTTTGAACTAGATACAAATGACCCTTTAAATCAAACTGAAGAACTACATATGTGCTTAAAAGAACCTGTCTCGAGTCCAACGAGTTACATAAATTTGAGGTGAAGTGTAATATATACGTTCAAGAAGTGTATCATGAGTTTTTTAAACTAAAACATGTGTTATGTATTTGAGTACACGTTTAAATAAATGTATGTATATATTCAACAAGTGTCCAAGGAGTGTCCAACGCACACAGATACAGGAAATGTCGGACACAGATACGGAGCCTAGATGAAGTGCCCGGGTAACCAAAGACCTAGAGTCTAGAAACATGATTCTAGTCTGTTTAACATGATTTATTATGTACAAGGTAGCGCATTAAAACACTTTACTTGAATACTATAAGATGTGTGTGCATTGCCTAGAGATCCTTAGGAATAAGCACCACGTCATGATGTCCAATTCATAGCCAACATGTTATCATATTATATATGGCATTCCAAAAAAGGTATTCTGAAGACTCTATGATATTAATTGCTGGAAATATGTATAAGTAATGTAAAATTGTAATGATAACTCTCTCACTATAATTGTTTTAAACAATGGTTTCTACAATATAAACCTACTTTTCCTATTAAAAAAGTTGCTAGTATTATACAACAGATATCCGTTTTTTTAGTTATCCAGTATTACCGAACTTCACCCATTAGTACCAGTAACAGTATGTCTAAGTATAGTGGTAAAGAAATAGTTATGGTCATATATTTGCACAGGCATCCAGAGCACAACTTTCTTCACATATTCACCAGTATCAGATAAGTTATATGAATGAAAGTAAAGGTGAAGTGTACTTGAATCATGTGGTCGCTCAATTTGTGGGGGAAGACCAGCTTCAAGAATATCTTGAACAAGAAATTCACCACCACCTGTTTCCTTTCCATGGAGCGCCAGTACAATGCCTACAGTGAAGAATATAATGTCTCTTATAAATTATGTGAGTTTCATTTTGCAAAATATTTGACAATTCAGCAAAATAAATGTATGCTGACATGATGCAAGTATTCTGGTATTACTGAGTTGCACAATTTCGAACCTGTTACAAAAGTTGAAGGGCTGACCAGCTCTCCAGTCAGTTTAACTCTTCCGCTATCATCTTCTAAGACAAGATAATCATCAGGATGCATGAAATTATGAGGTCTGACAAGCGGAACCACAGATCTCTGGAGGGGGAAAAACAGTGTTCAAAGTACATGAATGAGTCCTTTTGGACCATAAATTTGACATTAGATACAAAAAACCAGTATCGATGTGTGAAACCTCCTTAGAATATTCATCAAGAACACAAGGCTTGAGCTTCATATGCTTGTAGATAGTTCCAATGATTATGCATTCTTTGCCTGCTTCAAGCTCCAAAACTGTATTCACTGCACAAGTTCAAAAGGAAGTTGATACGGAAGTCAGAGAAGACTGATGCGAGCAGAACATGATAACCGTTGCTAGAATAGTGTGCTTCAGTCTCAGCAACCATAGAAACATTAGAGTTGTTTTTCTTCCTAGCATGTAGTATGGGAAGCTATCATGTGAAATGTTGTCAGAGTTCAATTCAACAATGCTGAAGATCATAGGACTCAGCATCCATTTGGAGTCATCGTTATATGAGGGCTTCTATAAGTGACATGCTATCTCTTAATGGAACTTCATTCAGGCCATTATGACCTGTCCCTACTTCATTACAACCTTTGCCAACATTTTAAGTTAAATAGCCTCTTCAGATTTCCCATCACAGTTCAAGAGCAAGAAAAGGTTGGGAAATGAAAAGGGAACACACAGGAAAAAGGAAAGTAATAAGAACAACAAAATGTAGAATCTTTAGATTTTATGTTAAACACAGCTTAAACTAGAGTATTTCACTAAGATATCATACTTATGTTCATTGTCATACAATGGAGCTTTCTTTGTGAATCCCACTGTTTTCAAGTTTCTTGCTTTAATTAAGCGCCCTATCACTACTTTGAGTAAGGAATTAAAGATTCTAACAAATCCAAAATTCTGCATTAGTAGCCACAATCAGTGTCAACAACAACCAAAACCCTAGATTTTCTCAACAGAGGAAACTAGAATCACAAGAAGCATAAAGTAGACAACCAAAACCCTATATCTTCCTAGAGGAGGTGTTAGAATATAAAAAAAAATTACAACCCTCAACCTTCACCATAACTTCAGAGTTTTGGTGTAGTGGCGGGAATTTTAAGATGGTAGCAGAGCAACCAGGTTAGAATCCTACTGGCCACAACTTTGTAAAGCGGATTTTACAATTTTAAAAAAACAACGGATACATGGGTCTAGCTTTCAGCACATAAAAGGAACCTCAACCTAAGGGGGGGTGATAGCGTATAAGATTACAACCCTCAACCATCACCATAACTTCAGAGTAGAGAACCAAAACCCTAAAAGTTAAGAGGGAACCCAAATCTTCTACAAATCCAGATTTGGCTGCACATTTAGTCAATGTGGTACTAAAGATAACACACAAGACGCGCAGCATTACCAAAACCCTAGATTTGCTCAAGGGAGGAAATGACAATCGCGACAAGCATAACACAACTCATACCAATCGAGGGAGAAATCAACACAAATCGAAACTAGAAACCGAAACCACAGAAACCCTAATCGGCCGCTAAGGAAGTACCTGGAACATGAGGTTTCCATTTGGGGGTGACCGAGCTGAGGAGATTCCTCATGTGATGAAGGCGAGTGAAGTAGATTTGGCTGTACTGCTGCCCCTTGTACCTTTCTCCATGGATCTCGTACCTCTCATCCTGGAACAATTCAACAAAGACGAGATTTTTAGTCGCAAAAGAACTCGAAAGAGCAAGGACTAGGGTTTTGATGAGATCGATAATAGAGAGAGAGAGAGAGGGAGAGAGAGAGAGAGAATTACTAAGGATCGATAGGTCGCTTGCTTCCTCTCGAGGAGATTGGGGTCGCCTTCTCTCATCTCTGTGTCTTCCCCCATGGCGGGAAAATGAGTATTTGGGGATTTTCTTTTGGAATTTGGAGGTCTCTTTTGGGTCGGGGCTTGGAAGTGGTTTTATATGAATGTCAAACAGGTTGTTGTTTGCAAGGATGTAATTATGAGGGGTTTTGTGCAAAATATTAAACAGTTTGTGTTAAACATCCGAAATACATTTGATTTCGTTGCAAAATTAAACGAGAATAAAAAAGATTAACAAGCCTAGGAAAGATATCAGCATACAAAATACAAACTCAGTATGATGTCACAATCGATGTAGATGATGAATATACTATTCTAGAATTACCTTGGAAAGAGATAAATGTGAAGAATGATTGATTTTAGCTCAATAAAAAATAAAACTGAAGGAAAAAATACAATATTTTTTTGGATATTTTACAGAATAGTTTAATTATTTTGAATGAAATTAAGAAACTTTAGAAGAGAGTTTCATGAATTTTTTTTAGTATTTTTATATGCTCATGTTGATGCTTTTATCATATAAAAGCATACTATAGTTAGCATTAATCTTTAATTTATATTTTTTATGAAGTCTATCAATGATTAGGAACAAACTTAGTATTCTTTTTTGTATCGTTTTAGCATAGTTTTAATCAATCATTTTTCCTTTTTGATTTTAAATATTCACCGAACACAATTTTAATATTTTTACTTTTGCAACACTGTACTTTCTCAAATAAAGTTTGATTTTATGTCGGTCAAAATAATATAAAAATTCAAATTAACTTTAAATTATATTTTTGTGTTAATTCATCAACATGAAAATTTTAATTTGGTGTAACACATTTAAACAAACATAAAAAATCGTGATATAAAAGTTTAGAGACAAAAGTGAGCACAAACCATTAAAGTGAAACCGAGGAAAATATTTTAGTTAAAAAATAAGTTAAAAATATTTAATCATAGTATTTAACCATGTGCAATGGACATGTATAAAATCTAATTATTGAAAACTTGTGTGAATTTTTATGTAAGTAATGAATGTTAGCAATGGAACTCGAAATCAATAAAAAACGAAGCTACAAATTTTTTTTAACTAAAATCATATATACATAAGAAAGTAAAAAATTAGCATCCTTGATACCAAGAATGAAAATTATTCTAATAGTAAAATGGTCGTTTCTCATTCGGATATTTAAAAATAATCACTTGAAGATAGTCCTCCTTTGATTAGTCACTTGTTAGATGAGTGAAGGTCACTTCACTAATTTGGTATTTGGTGACAGAGAATATTCATGTTCCTCTTTAAAAAATGATGTCTATATTACGTAGAAAATAGCCGGATTAGTCATGTATGTTATTATATTAAAAATTTAACGAGGATACCATAAAATTCGAAGTATATTTGCATTTCAATAGAAGTATGAGGAGTATATAAACAAATTATGGGTTG
>NC_033797.1:10215105-10245686 GCF_001876935.1 Asparagus officinalis
GTTATGTTTTCACACACTTAGGCTCTTTAAAAATTTTACAAGCATGTTAGCATGTGCATGTTGTAGGATCTGAAATGGATACACTAGAACACTAGAGGGGGATGAATAGTATTCTTTTAAAATCTATGTAAAGTAGATAATAAATTATAATAAAGAATGACAACAATCTCAGAAAATCACAATGACAAACAAGGGATTTTATATTGGTTCCACCAATCCGGTGTACATCCAGTCCCCGAGCAAATCCCACTTGAGATTTCACTATAATTTTGAATCAAGTACAAAATTAAAATCAAACCTGACCAATTTGCAAGTCCCTGCAAATTGCAACACCAATTGACAACACATTGCCAATTACACCTCAATCTCTAAACCAAGAGATCAACCTCTCTCAAACCGAGAGAACTTTCCTTGAATCAAAACAACTCAATTCTTATAAGCCTTGATTTGTAGTGCTGTGTAGCAGTGGCTTATGAATAATTTTAACCTCTGAAAAATGCCTAAATAATATGTATTTTGATTGAGGATCAAAGGCAATTTCAGAAACAATCTTTTTAGCAAAATCTGAATTTTTTAACTCTTGAAAAATGTACAAAAATCAAAGCTTATGGGTATATCAATAACATGCATTTTTCTGAACAAATAACCTTTTTATAGTGCTTGAAAAGATAAATTTTTAAACTTTAAAAACGTTTAAAAAAACGGCTAAAAAGTGTCACTAATTCAAATTCTGAATTCTGTAAAAACTGTATCTGTAATCAACTACAAGTCATAGTAGTCGACTACACTGAGTCTAAACAGACTCAGTGAAGTCAGAAAATTTCTTAGTAGTCGACTATAATGGTTATTAGTCGACTATACTGTAATTTGACAGAAACTTGAAAAACATATTTTCGCCTACAGTAGTCAACTACAAAGTCGATTAGTCGACTACACTGCAAATTAACATAAACTTATATTTCAGACATAAGCTTGAGTAGTCGACTACTATTCTAATTAGTCGACTATACTGTAAACTGACTGAAACTTATATTTCTGTCATAGGCTTGAGTAGTCGACTACTATTCTAATTGGTCGACTACTAAGGGTTAAAAATAAAATGAATTAAATGTTTTGACACTCAATTATTAACTATAAACTCTAATGGTTAACATAGGGGATTTCTATAGTTAACCAACACACTAAACATATATTAGTGTGTTCTAATTTCTATGTGTGTGTATGTGTGAGTGATCAAGGCTTGTACAATATTTTTAAGTAAAGGAAAAATATAAAAACAATTACATTAACTTGTATGTTCTTCATCTTCTTTACTTCATAATGCCTTGAACTCATTTTGCACTTGTTCGTATTTGATATTGAAATCTGCATATAAATGTTAGTGCATTTGTATAACACACATAGTATAAATTGTTATCATCAAAATAATATCGTGGAGACATGATATTCAACATTCTCCTCTTTTTTTATGATGACAAATAATTTATGCATATGTAAGTATATTCTAAAAAAATTAGAACATTTGAAACAAATATACTTACTCCCCTCCCCCCTGCATAAATGCATATTAGAGTCTATAATATTAACATGAGTTTATAACATTTATATCATTTCTCCCCCTTTGTCATTAACAAAAAGAAATAAATAAGTATGCTAAACATGCCATAATTTCTTCAAAATGAGCTAATACTTCAAACAAATCATGCAAATTATGAACATAGTCCATAACTTCACTCATCCAAATAGGTAGGCAAAGACTTGCCGTAAAAACCAAAAGTTCCACAATGTTCATTACCATAATCTGTTTAAAATATATAGCACATCAATTAACTAATAAAAACCAAAAGTTCCACAATGTTCATTACCATAATCTGTTTAAAATATATAGCACATCAATTAACTAAATAAGCACCATAACAATAACTTATTCATTACCATAATCTGTTTAAAATATATAGCACATCAATTAACTAAATAAGCACCATAACAATAACTTAAAATATAGTCAAATAAGAAACATAGTAGCACACAAATTACATATGTCTTAAAAACCAATAACTACGACATAGGTTTTGACAATCAAACTTAAACATACCAAAATAAGACATAATTGTTTTGATAACAAACATAAAGTTCAACCAAATACTAAATGATGCATGCATGATCTTCTAAGGTGCTGGAGGAGGTTGATGTCATTGGAAGAATGCACTAAGCTTCATGTCCAAGTTATCAAATTTCTTCATTAACTCCTCCTGATTACTGATGATGTAACTATTCTGGGAATAAAGAGCTCGCTGACCAGTCTCTAATTCAAGAATGCGTGCGGACAAGGTGTTATATTGCACATCCGAGAAACAAGAGGGTTCTGAGTGCATTTGTGGTGGTTGTTGACTAGTAGAATGACCTGCTTGAGTTGAAGATTGTGAGATATCGTGTGGAATTTCTTCTTGAGGAGGGTGAGGTTCATCTTGAAGATTTTAATCATGAATTTTAAAATTTGTTAGTTTCATCCTAGTTAAGGCATTTGAATCGAAGAATTCAATGGAACGAACGTCAAAATTTTCAGACTCAAGATCCACATGAAATTTATCAAAGATTTTAGTTAAAAAGGCACCATAAGGAAGAAATCATTTTGGTGTTGTCAGAAGATTGTCATAATAAACTTCAGCCCAATTAACTTGGATATTTCCCATTATAGCATATACTGCTTTTGCTAAGTCTAGGGAAATAAAATGGAAACTCCCAGTTTTTGGAAACAAGTTATAGGCTAAGATTCGGGCAATGAAACAAGGAATTGGGCGGAGCTTGTTTGAATTATTTAAAGGTTTGCTATAACCAGGAAGAAATGTATGATTGGATAATAAATCTGAATTATTCATTCTAATTGACCTAAGAGGGACTCATTGAAAAGGAATATTAAAATTTTTCCCAATTGACTTAGTAGTCAATTCAATTTTAATTCCTTTGACAAGAGTTTTAATCTTTTCAGTTCCACTGATAGTTCCTACGCGTTCTATATTAGTATAGAACAGTTGAACAAGAAAAGGATATGTGGGTTTTTTATTTTCAGCAGAGAATAATTCAAGCAACCCCACATTTTCAAAATATGATCCAAAATTTCATGGAATAAAATCATCAAATTTCACAAATCGTCCTGGAAAAACTTTAAATGTGGATATTTTGTTAAATTCTTCAAGTAAATCAGGACTTTTTAAATACATGATGATTTCATCGTTAATATTAGTATGAACTTGCTTAGCTTTCTTAGCTCTAGACATGATGAATCAGAAATATACCAAAAGATAAGAACGATCAAGTTGATAAATTACCAAAACAGATGAAACCCTAGGATTAGTCGAAAATATATGGTCGAGATGAATTTTACTTAAGTGAAACGGGTATTGGGTTTTGGGTTTGATTTATAAAAATCCAAAAGGCTTGAAAACTGTAAATATGTATAAGTAGTCGACTACACTGTAATCGGCAGAAAGCTGATTTTCATATTTTAACTCAGAGTAATTGACTACTATTCTAATTAGTCGACTATACTGTAAACTAACAGAAACTTATATTTCTGTCATAGGCTTGAGTAGTCGACTACTATTCTAATTGGTCGACTACTAAGGGTTAAAAATAAAATGAATTAAATGTTTTGACACTCAATTATTGACTATAAACTCTAATGGTTAACATAAGGGATTTTTATAGTTAACCAACACTAGTAGAAAACCACATATTCTAGACGGAATATTCTAGACGGAATTTTTTCCGTCTAGAATGTATTAAACTAGACGGAAAATTTTCGTCTAGAATATTCCGTCTAGGATAAAATATTCTAGACGGAAATTTCCGTCTAGAATAGTATCTTAGACGGTTATTTTATTTTTATTATTTTTTTTAAAATTTATAGTTATTCTAGACGCAAATTTCCGTCCAGGATACATCCTAGACGGAAATTTCCGTCTATGATACGTGAAAATTTTTAAAAAAAATTTAAGGCGTCAAAACCCCAGCCCCCCTTCTTTTCCCCCCAAATCGAAAGAGGAAGGAACCCCCCTTACGGGCTCCTTCGTCCCTCGACCGCTCCGGTCAGACCCCCCTCCACTCCGACCTCCCCTTCGCGAGTCCCCTCCTCCGCCGTCTCCTTCTTCATCTTCAAAGCCATCCACCTCCTCGCCGCCGGCAGCTCCAGCTCCTCCTCCTCCTCCTCCAGAAAAGAGAAGCGCGCCCTCCAATTCTGGCTCCCTCCAATCGAGGGCTCCGCCGCCCTCAGCATCATCCTCGCCTTCGCCTGGCCGGGGCGCCACATCATCAACATCGTCCTCTGGTCCACCTTCGGCTCCACAATGTCAGCAGGCATCCTCCTCCTCTGCTTCGCCATCTTCGTCAAAATCTAGGGTTTGTTGCCGATCAGATCCAAGGGAAAAAGAAGATGGTGAGGGGATTGCTCGGAAAGCTCGCGTCTCGATCTCTCTCCATCGCTGGGAAATGACAGCAGCAGCAGCTCCGTCGCCTCAACATCCACGAGTATCGGGTCCCAAACCTAGGGTTTTTTCTTCTTCTGATTACTGATGCTATCTCGTTTTGATTCGTTAATATCTGATCGATCTGACTGATCTCGTGTTTAACGATCCGTTTTAATTTTGCGACAGGGTTCGGATTTGATGAGTAAGCATGGGATTAATGTCCCAAGGGGAGTTCCCAAGGTGAGTTGCCGATCAAAGATGTTTTCCCTGGCGAAAAGGAGGTAATTTCGTCTAAATTTCACATGGAAATGTGTCTGCCTCAGGGTTTTCTTTTGTGATGGTATCAAAGAAATATAAATAGATGTAATAATTCTGGCATAAATGTTACTGAAATGGGAAAAATTGGACCTGGTAGTGAGCCATTGGTGTTTCTTTTCTGAAGCTAGCATTTATTTGTTGGATTTGGTTTCACGAACATTCGCCTGCATCTTTGTTCTGCCAGCTCAAATTTGGTAACTCGTAGATAAATATAATATCGCAACTAACTGCTTATGTGAATGTTCGTTGACGGTTATTTAGCTGTAAAGTTGAATCGATTTCATAATTATTTGTAATAGTTTGATAAATAATAGTTAGACAAGTTAACCCATTGTGAGTTGATTTTAGAAATTATGGCACTCACTTTGAAGAAAGAATCGTCTGAACAGATTATTATCAGGTTCATTTTTTCATTGCCAAGCATAGGTGCAAAAATTATTGACCCAAGAGTCCATACGTTGACCCTTTTGTACTCCATCAACATCGTCCTCTTGATACATGTTGCTTGAACTCTGCATCCAATATTTTTCATCTCCAAGCATTCCTCAGGTCTTCATATAGTACTAAAATCTCTTGATACATTTTGCTTGAACTCTGCATTCCTCAGGGTTTTTTTTCCCTGCTTGAGGCCTGCCACGTGGCCTCTCGACGGATTGAGAATTGGCCAATAGTTGATCTCTGCTGTGTTTTTTTGCTTGATTTGTTTGTTTTTTATTTGATTTCTGTAACCTAGAGAGCTCTTCGTCGACGATCACGTGACGATGCGGTTTACGATTGAGAATTGCCGCTTGATGAGGATCTCCCTGGAATGGGTCAATTCTATTGCCTCCATTGCGAGTAATTGGAATTTTCTCAATGATTTAGGGTTTCTTTGTTTTTTGTTTGTTTTTGGGGTAAAAATTCTGATATTTGTTTGTTTTTTGTTTCTGCAGTCGATATTTTTCTAGCGAGGCTGTGATGGTAGCGCACAATGAATCCAAGAGACACAGGAAGAGGTAGTTTTTGCTGTTCTTCATTCTGATTGTCATGGGTTTTGTGACTTGTGTGTTGAACTTTGTAGTTAAATCAGTTCGGTCATATAGTTGTGCTGAATAGTTATATATATTCGTTTGGGTTTAGCGAGTTGTCTACTTCTTATGTTAAATGATGAAACAAATGATGGGTCAAGGATTGTTATGTGAATGTGATCTTAGTGAGCAATTGGCCGATTTAGCTTCTGGGATGTGTTAGTTTCTTTGTAATGTAGACCTGTCCTTCTTGAATATATTGAATATATTGTTGCTTTTGTATTTGTTATATGCTTTGCTTTTGTATTTAAGATTCAAATATATTGTTGCTTGGTTCAAATTTTGTTCCTTATGTTGTTTTTACTATTTTCAGGTGTCCTTCTTGAATATTGACAATCAATTTGTTCAACATGTTACTGGAAATATCCTTTCTTCCATGTCCTGCTTGCTGACGGAATTATGTACGTTTTTAAGATCATCTGTAGTTTTTCTGGTGTCAGATTGCTGGGATTGAATTCATGGAATCTGAATCGTAACTCCTTTATAGGTAAACAAATGGCTTGAATTTATTCATATGCTGTTGATTAGCGTAGACGCATCAATTTCAAGTATTGGTTCTGCGATTAATGAATGATAATCATGTTGTTTTATTATCTATGTTTGCTAGTGCTTCCCTTATCTCATGATTTATTATTTGCATAGGTTTACTCTGAAACAAAGAACTGCCAAAGATGCCAACGGAGATATGTGAGGCATAACATCTTCTTCACACAGGTACTTGTTGATCTTGTTATCGATCACTCAATTCTGGTGGATGTGGCGAGATCAGCAAATGTTGTTCAGGCAAATTAATAGGAGTCTTAAAAGGAGTTTCTGAATGGGATAAGTCCCAGATTCGAGGGACTTAAACTTAGTATCATATTTGGAGCAAGAGTGTGAGAAGCGGGGAATGCTTGTAAATAATTTATGTATCTTTCTAATTTTTTTTGGTCAATGTATTTTTTGAACCGGATTAAGAAAGATTTATGCAAAATTTGGTACATTCGAATATAATGGGATTTGATATTGGAATATAATTAGATTGTGTTGGATATGAATATTTTTTGTTGTTCAATATTGTGTATAGACACTCAAAGTAGATTATGCAAAAAAAAAAGCTACTGTAGTATAGCATCCTAGACGGAAATTTCCGTCTAGGATGCTCAAATTCCGTCTAGGATACTTGTATTTTTGAAAAAAAAATTAAAAAACATCCTAGATGGAAATTCCGTCTAGGATGACTATGCTAGACGGAAATTTCCGTCTAGGATACTCATTCTAGACGGAAATTTTTTCCGTCTAGGATGTAGTATTCTAGACGGAAATTTCGTCTAGAATAATCCGTCTAGGATGTATTCTAGACGGTTTTGAATTCCGTCTAGAATAATCCGTCTAGAATGTATTCTAGACGGAATTTCCGTCTAGAATACTTTATTCTAGACGGAAACATACTAGACGTGTATTCTAGACGGAATTCCGTCTAGAATACGCATTCTAGACGGAATTCTAGGTATCCTAGACGGAAAATTCCGTCTAGGATGCCTCATTATCTACTAGTGCAATACACTAAGCATGTGTTAATGTCTTCTAATTTCTATGTGTGTGTATGTGTGAGTGATCAAGGCTTGTACAATATTTCTAAGTAAAGAAAAAGCGTAAAAATAATTACATTGACGTGTATGTTCTTCATCTTCTTTACTTCATAATGCCTTGAACTAATTTTGTACTTGTTCATATTTGATATTGAAATCTGCATATAAATGTTAGTGCATTTGTATAACACACATAGTATAAATTGTTATCATCAAAATAATATCGTGGAGACATGATATTCAACACATGTAACATTGGATTTCTATTCTAACAAATATTAATCCTGCATCTTAAGCATTTTATGATTATTTAATGCATGATTATTAATCATGCATGCATAATGTATATGATCAACAACAATAAGAATTTACGAAAAAAAATATGTAATACCTTTCATGCATCTAAAAATGTATAACTGTTTAATTTATTTTGATAGGTACTGCAGTTGAGCTTAAAATTTGTATGATACTTTTATTGGCCAATAGTAGATCTAAATAAAATAATTTTATTTCATTTATTTTCTAATCTTTTTAGATTTTCAGTTGCAACATGAGGGTATACTGATTTTAGGTAGAAGCAACCAAAATTATGTTAAATTCGCTGAATCATTATATATGTATTAACATAATCATGCAAAGCATAGTCTTTTAGTTCTTAGAAATTTTTTTTTGATTGTATACGATCTCTTATTCGAAACAGATCACATCCTAGTTTACGTTGTATCACATTGTTTTTTTTATTGCGTGGTTCTCCGAAAGGTGTGTGTGTTTATATATATATAGAGAGAACTTTGCTCATTTTTTAACTTTTCATTAAAAAGCCAACCTCAAATTTACTATTATACCCTTTATATTTCTATTGGGACGGAAAATGTCCTTCAAACTTCTGAGCATCTCCATCAGGTTTTTAATATGATAGTATAGATTCGAATTTATCTACAATACATTTTTGCTCTCTCATTCTTCTCCCTCATCCCTCTATGCCCTTGAAAGTAAAATTTATCACGCTGTACAAGTAATGAATTATTTAATGTTAAAAATTTTTGAAGCTATCATAATAGTTCTTAATATTTTAAATGTTCAAGTAATTAAATGAAAAAAAAACAAGTGAGTTGCGACTATAAAATATCCTATTGTTAAAAACTATTGTTATGTTTGGCAAAAGTTTAATGGAGGGGTTAAAATATTTCAACACTTCAGTGACGTGCCAAACACTAATTTATTGATAAGAACTTTTGTTAATCACTAATAAGCAATTGAGATCCCTAAACCACTCAGACACTGTCATTTTTTGAAGGGTTAACATTTTAGAAGGGAAAAAAGTGGGGCCACAGGAAACACCTCTAGTTGCAAGGATGAGGCGAGATATTTGTGCGGAAAAAAACATATCTAGGCTATCAAAGAAAGAGAGAACATGTCTGCTTTAACAAAGGCTAAATTGCACCTAACTACCACAAAGTTTATTGTTTCGACAATTAAATATCAAAAGTTGTATTTCGGTACAAATAAATAAAAAAAATTCTAAAATTTGCATCTTACTACCATCGATCATGCAAATATGGAATTTTTTACCCAAATATTTATCTATAATAATTACATGCTAATTGTAGACCTTTAGCTAATAGTATTTGTTAAATTTGCTATTAAATCAACCAATTTTTTTTTTCAACTGTATCTTAATTATACTTTAAAATAAAGCTGAATATTTCTAATGGAAATTTTAACAAATATTAATGGTTCGAAAGCTCTTTATGTATGGTAGGTCCCATAGATTTAGGTCAAAAAAACATTTCTTTATTAGATTTTGATTGAAGCTTATAAGAGCATCTCTAACAGTTTCCCCATTTCCCACTTTTGAAGAATTTAGTTAGGTTTTTGGTCCAACAGATTCTCCATCTCATTCCCCAAAATAGGGACGGAGGAGAAAAAATGGGGAAGCTTCCCCAAATCTGCAGCATTCTCCAAAATTTTTGAGGAAAAAATAGATTTTTTAAAATGAGGAAGCTGTTGGAGTTGGTGTAAAAATAATTTAAATAATATGATTTTTGCTTCCCCGTTTTGGAGAAATTTTTAGAGAAACTTTTGGAGATGCTTTAAGGCCATCTTTGTTTTTTATCCTCGGACTAGGGTATACTATATCTCCCAGACTATAGTTCTGAAACTGTGTTATCCTAGAACTATTTTAATGTCATTCAATGTTTGTCTTCATATGGGCGAATCTTCGGACAATAAAATAATCTAGATACGTGTTTATTTATAGGGAATAATAATAACTGTTGGGACTAATCTTCACCGGATGATATTTATAACCTCTAGTCAACAAATATTGTATTAATGCGATTGCTACGGTTATCAACTTGTTCTTTCTTGGAAAATTAGAAAATAACTAAATGGTGGCTTGACCGCGACTATTCATATTGTAATGACTTATAATACGCACAGTTGTTAAGTTAGAGATGCACTTTCATCGGATAATATTAGTAAAAGGATACGGTTTTATTTGTTTTACTGCTAGCGAAGAAGAAAATTGCGGGGGGAAAACAGAATCATCGGGGAAAAAGTAATAATAGATCTTTTGCGGGAAAAAAAATAGAAGAATAGGAGCTATCTTGTCTCAAAATCTTAATCGCTTTTAGATGATTAATACATGGATTATAAAGGGATAGAGTTGGGTTTCATTTAGCGTTGTTTGTGGGGATTATCAATTGCTCCTTAGGGGGTGTTAGTCAGTTGGGACATTTTCATGTAAAATGGGATAATTGTTAAAACTAAATAATTTTTCGCTAGTGGGATATTTTAGTGGGATAAATATGAACAATCTTTTGAAGCGGGATATTTTGATAAAATAACGTGAGATAAATTTTTATAATCATTAAATATATATTTATGCATTTTGAAAATATAACTACTATTTATGTATTTTAAACTTACTATTATTGGTTGATAATTGCTTACAAGAATGTTCTTTACTATTACATAACTTTTGGTTAGACTATAAGATATTGATAATTATTATTATAATGATAGTCTAATGATGATGATAACCATAATATGAAAGAAGTAAAGAAAAAATATATAAAAATAAAATAAATATGAGTTCTAGTTTTTTACCACCTAGTTCTAAGCTAGATCTTTGAATAATTTGAGAGATAGTAACTCTTATTTTTGTATAGAAAAATAAAAAAGTGGGATAAATTTGTACAATTATCCCAATTCTAGTTTTGTTAGAGTTCTACTTGATTAACACTGTAAAAATTTGTTATAGTTTTAGTTCTATGTGACTAACACCTTAAAAATTTATCACACAGATTATTTCAGTTTTAATTTTAAGTTCTAGGTGACTAACCCCCTTAAAAAACAAACATGTGATCAAAATGATGGCTCAAACTATTTTAAAATAGTGTCTGGTTTATTAAGACAAACATGATCTAAGGGGCATCCAAAAATGGATAAAGCTCTTGACAACTTAATACTTTTATTGTAATTTGAAAGATATGGAATATGTAAGAGCAATCTTTTATGCAAACTTAATATTTTAAAATCTCGATTTGTGTTTAGGTGTGCTTGTCTTAATATTTTAATGCTTCAACTCGTACTACTTGTATTTGTCCAATGGGTGTTGCTACAAGGACCCCAAATAGGGGACCCTGAGGGGGACATGTGAGGTGCCAGCCCTGGGGGCTTGATGCACTGTTCATGAACAGTGCATCAAGCCCCCAGGGGCTGACACCTCACATGTCCCCTGAGGAGTTCGCTATTTTGGGGTCCCTGAGGAGTTTTCCTTGTCCGATTTGCATTGCAAAATTATGGCACAGATGTTGTAAGTTTGCCAAATACACATTAAATGTGTATAGTACTAATTTATTGTGTACTTGCACTTTGGACGGGTCAGAACATATTTTTTGAACTTTGATGAAGTTAAAGTAGGCATACTTAGAAACTTAGTATGATTAACATGTTTAACCCTTCTTTAATTGTTAAACATAAAAAAAATATCCATTCCCCTTAATTACCCAATCCAAATGGAGCTTTATTTTTATTTTACCCCAGTAATGACTTAACTAAATCAACCCTTCTCCTTAACGATCCTCTCATAGACTCTTGCCAAATGACAACCACAACCGAGAAGGGGATACTTATGGGTGTGTCTTGGAGAATAATATTTATGAATATGCTAAAGTAAGCAAAGTTAAGAGATACTCTCTCCAAGAAGAAGAAGTGAAACTTTAGGGGAAAAAATATACTTTAAGATATTTATGACAACTAACCTCAGTAGCCTTCATTTACTTGTCAAACACAAAAACTTAACCCCTCATGGTAACTACTAATTTAAACAGAATTAAATTATTTTTCTCCTTTTATAAAAGGTCAATTAAATTAATCTTTCCCCTCAGCCCTTCTTCCCTTAACGTGTTACCAAACGACACTGAAGCGATCTATACAAAAAACTTAGGGGGGTTATTTGTTGGTGTAAATTTGGGGTAAGTGAGATAATTTTTGGGAGTTTATTTTATGGTGTTATTTATCGGGACAATGAGATTGAGATTTTACTTTAATGTGTTATTCATTGGGGCAATGAGATTGGGATAATTTTCCTCACTTTTCCCAAAATTATCCCAATTCTATACAAACTTGTTGTCCTAACCTCAAAAAATTACCCCATTCTTAACTTTGGGATAACGACGAGGAAAATGGGATAATTTTGAAGCACTAATTTATTAAATAGCTAATATATGTTAATTATATTATAATATATAATATATCTTAATTATATTATATTATAAATTCTATTATAACATAAGATAATAATATATTATACAATATTATCTAATATAACAATATTATATATCATTATTACATATTGGTTAATAATATTTTATATATTATAATATTAGTATTATATTATTATAATGTTACTTTATATTATTTAGTATATATTTTATTAGTTAGAATAAAAATATTATTGTAGTACTTTTATGATATAAAATATTGTATTATAATATAGTGTTTATATATTTAATATAATAATATATTAATTATGTAATAATTTACTATTATACTTTATTATATTAATTAATAGTCTTAAATATATGGTCAATAATATTGTAGTTATAATATTAAATAATATTTTATTACTATAATAAAAATCATAATAAAGTACTATATATTAAAGTATGATAATATATAAAGTTAATATAATATAATATATTATTTATTAATATTTTTAATTAATAATATTGAACATATTAATAGTATATTATGATTATTATAAATATTGTATTTTAATAAGGAGCCATGTCATCAATTATTATATTTAAATTATAATAATTACCATAAAATAAAATATATCATTTTTAATAATAATTAATTTAATATTTTAAGTAATATTATATTGAATTAAATAAAATATTATAATATTTGATTAAATATTATATTATTGAAATATTACATTGAATATATTGTTTGTATATTATATCAATATATTATAGTTTAGTATATAGTAAAATAATGTATTACATTATAATAACATACCAAATAATATGCTAAACCAATTAGGTAAATTAATATAGATTTAATTGACTAATGAATATTGTACTTTAATAAGGAGTCACATCATTAATTATCCCACATGAATTGTCAAATCAAAGCTTCAAATTGTCCCATTATCTTAAATTGTCTCACTTTACACCACTCAAAATATCCCAAAAGAATGAAATTGTTCTATCAGGGGGTGTTAGTTAGCTAGAACTTTTTTGATAGAAGTGGAACAATTTTTATTATGAGATAATATTTTAATATGGAATATTTTAATAAGATAATTGGGAGTGATATTTTAGTGGGACAATTGTTAGTATAATTAACGATAATTTAATAAAAAGTAAAAAATAACATTAAATAGAAGGGAAGAATAACAAGATATGTGAACTAATTTTATGGTGTGGTTTGAAGATGACGGAGAAATAATATATGAAAAATAAAAAGATAAATAATAAAGTTCTAGTTTTTTTACCATGTAGTTCTAGCTTAAAACTTGTGCCAAATTTTTTATATAAATTTGACAAAAGCGGGATAAATTTTTACAATTATCTTAGTTCTACTTTTTATCCAGTTTTTGTTGACTAACACCGTATAATTTTATTCTGGTTATAGTTCCAATGGACTAACACTATAAAACATTGTCCTACAAATTATTCCATTTCTAATTTTGGGTTCTGCTTGACTAACCCCCCTTTAGATCAATTATCCCACTTAGCTCCAACCCCCTAGTCACTCTAACATGACGAAAAGAAAAAGGAAAATGAAAAGGGTGGCACTAAGGGCACACCCCCAACCACATACCAAACCATACCCCCTCTGTCATATGTTACAGTATACCGGGCCCTACATGAGATTTTAAAATTTTAAATCCCATGTGAGACTCGGCGTACTGTAGCATATGAGAGAAGAGGTGTGGTTTGGGACGTGGTTGTGGTGTGCCCCTATCATTTAAAAAATGAAAACCATCGGCGAGTGCAACCTTCCAAACTCCCAGTTACCAGCTTTCATCAAACCTAGCCAACAAAAAAGCCAAAAAGTTGGTCGACAAGTTGCGCTGCCCACTATGTCCCCTGATGAAAGAAAACGACAAAGAGCCGGGGGGGGCATTAGCGTAATAATTAAAGAGGATTTATCTTTGCTTCCGCCGCCGGTCGGCCCAATTGTTTCGCACGTGGTTCATTGCAGGCGGACAAACCCTACGTAGCACCGGCGGCCCGTGCGCCCTTTAGTCACGAGTCGGTCAACTTTCTGTCCCTTTCAGTTCTTTTCTCAAAAATGAAATTATATACGCACTGTTGCCACTACGGGAAAAAGAAGTTTGTTTATTTATTATTATTATTATTTCTGAGTTGGAGGCCTTTGATTCTATTTTTTGAAAGATTTTTCCTTTCGTACAGAAAGTTTTACTCGCCGCAATTTGATTTCTTTTTGGTTTACTCTGAAGAAGCACGGCTCAAAAAATTCTTGAGGAAAAAGGTCAAAATGCTTAGCAGCTGTTGAGAGCTAATTAAGTCGGATGTGCAAGGTTCAGACGTAATCTTTTTGAACGCAAGATTAATGACCATTACGGGAGAATTAATTTTTTAGCTGTTGAAGATTTGAAGGACCAAATTTCAATGATTTCAGGGCAAATTTCAATGATTTCAGGGGTTGATATCAAACTGTTGAAGATTTGAAGGACCAAAGCCTAATTGTTTTAGCTGGTGGCCAATTTTTGGGCCTATTTGAACACCAGACTAAGAAAAAATAAAAAAATTTCGCCATCGCTAAAAAAATGTCAAATCAATCGCGCGTAATCTCGTCCACCCCAAACCAACGGCCCAAATTTACTCAATTATTATCCACAGCTCAACTAACGTAAAAGAGGGGGTGTTTGTTTTTAGGGTCTGTTCGGTTATTTCCTAAAAACTAAGAAAAACCAAGAAATGGAAATGGAAAAGGTGAAAATCTCAAAAAGTACTATTTCCTCCATTTCCATCCCTAAAACTCACCCACAATATCCAATAAAATATTATTTTCATCCAACAACTCATCCACATCATCTAATAAAATATTATGGGAAAATTGCTTGGGGGAACCAAAATAAATTAGGTCATTCATCCCCACCTCAAGCCCAAAAAGCATAACCCAAAAGCCCTTATACTAATAAAGGTGTGCAAGTAACCTCCAAACCCATTACCCAATAAAATCATTCCTAAATTACCCTTCCCTCTTCCCTCTGCAGGTTATTTTCACATTTTCTCTTCCTCCACCGCCAGCCCCACTCCTCCTCCGGCCTCATCCCCTCTCCTCCACCGCCGACTGCCGTAACTGAAATTGAGATGTAGATGTAACTGAAATTGAGGATTTGGGGCTTTTGATTGGATTTGGCGGCAAAGAGGGTGTCGATTTTGTAACTTGAATCATGGAATCAAATCAAAGCTTGATTGTGATTCTCTTTTGTGTTTGAGCCCTCTTTGTGTTTATTGTTGTGGATTTCTTTGGTTTTGCTCGTTTCAATGAATTGATGAATTACTCATGTTATTTTTTTTTTAAAAATTTTAGCTGTTAGAAGTTAGTCGGCAAGCCTTGATGGGAGAGGAATTAACGAAAAACCATGGCTTTGTCTTGGGGAGCAAATCGAATGAGGAGGAGGAGGAGGAGGTTGAGAAGGCAATGAGGCAGATGTAGATGTGTGGGCTTAGATTAGGGATGGGGAGGATGGTGCAGATTCACTCGAGCCCGTCCGATCAGAATATGCACAGTTCTTGGGGCTCTGCTGTTGATGATGATGATGAGAAGGAGAAAAAAAAATTTCGATCGAATCTTGTAGATTTCTCAGGGGATGATGACAAGGAGGAGAGCAAAAGACGAGTTCTTTTTCCCTTTTTAATTCAACTTCGGATCATTCTATGTGCAAATTCACGTCGTTTGCGAATCTACAAATGGAATCTCTTCCAATGTGGTTATTAGTATAGTTGGTTTTGTGCAAATTTGTCGTTTGGACGGTTAACAAAGTTCATCGGTTTGTAAAATTTGATAAGGAAATGGAAGTCAACTTGTTTAATTTTTCTATAAAATTCTGTTTGTCCTTCATGTGACAAGCCATCTTAGAATTGCTCCAGGTGTCCTTTTATGAGAAAATCTTGGGCTCTTAAACAATACATATCAGGACAAATGCCATCATTAACTACAAATATCACATATTAATATCCAGGTGTCCTTTATGTGATATTTGTAGTTAATATATGATATTTGTTATGTTATTCAAGTTTTTGATATTTATATGATTTATTACACTTGTTTATGTAACATAAGATAGTTTCATGTGACATATAACAGATTCATGTCACATTTGTTGTTTTATGCGACATTTGTTGTTTATACGTGACGATTGTGTATTGTATGTGATATTTGGGTGTTGCTTGTGACATTTGTTATTTATACGTGACATTTGGGTGTTTTATGTGATATCTGGGTGTTGCTTGTGACATTTGTTGTTTATACGTGATATTTGGGTATTGTATGTGATATTTGACTGTAATTTATTGATAGTGAATGTGCTTATTTGTCACATGACTGTAATTTGTTTATACGTGACACATGGCTGTAATTTGTTGTATGTGATATTTAGATCTAATAGAGTCATTCCACATGTGCTTATTTGTCACATGATATGCTCATTTGTCACATGCGGAATGACTCTATTAGATGTGACTTATATCACATACAACTCATATATCATTGAAATATCACATGATATGCTTATTTGTCACATGTGGAATGACTCTATTAGATGTGACTTATATCTCTCGTATGTGATATTTGGGTGTTGCTTGTGACATTTGTTATTTGTACGTGACATTTGTGTGTTGTATGTGATATTTGGCTGTAATTTGTTGATAGTGAATGTGTCACGTATAAACAACAAATGTCACAAGCAACACCCAAATATCACATACAACACCCAAATATCACAAATCAGATTTAATTATCACATATAAGGTAAAACTGTCACATGTAAGATTGAATTGTCACATATAACATTGAAATATCACATGATATGCTTATTTGTCATATTTACGGTTAATTATGATACATATATGTTCTCTCATTTTCCCATTTAACCTTGAATAACTAAGAAATATAACAACACTCCCAAATTGAACTCTAATTGGATCAAAATCATCCTTACAAAGGATTTCAACTCATCAAATAAAAATACATCAGGAAGTTACAATCCCAACCCACCAGTCCATTTCCTTATCAAATTTTACAAAGCGATGAACTTTGTTAACCGTCCAAACGACAAATTTGCATAAAACCAACTATACTAATAACCACATTGGAAGAGATTCCATTTGTAGATTCGCAAACGACGTGAATTTGCACATAGAATGATACGAAGTTGAATTAAAAAGGGAAAAAAGAACTCGTCTTTTGCTCTCCTCCTCGTCATCATCCCCTGAGAAATCTACAAGATTCGATCGAAAATATTTTTTGTTCTCCTTCTCATCATCATCATCAACAGCAGAGCCCCAAGAACTGTGCATATTCTGATCGGACGGGCTCGAGTGAATCTGCACCATCCTCCCCATCCCTAATCTAAGCCCACACATCTACATCTGCCTCATTGCCTTCTCAACCTCCTTCTCCTCCTCCTCATTCGATTTGCTCCCCAAGACAAAGCCATGATTTTTCGTTAATTCCTCTCCCATCAAGGCTTGCCGACTAACTTCTAACACCTAAAATTAAAAAAAAAAATTAACATGAGTAATTCATCAATTCATTGAAACGAGCAAAACCAAAGAAATCCACAACAATAAACACAAAGGGGGCTCAAACACAAAAGAGAATCACAATCAAGCTTTGATTTGATTCCATGATTCAAGTTACAAAATCGACACCCTCTTTGCCGCCAAATCCAATCAAAAGCCCCAAATCCTCAATTTCAGTTACATCTACATCTCAATTTCAGTTACATCCAAAATTAGGGTTTACAGACCCATATAAATTTGAAGAAAATAAAAACCAAAGCAAAAAAAGGGAAATTACTTGATGGAGGAGATGGGCTTGCTCAGATTGGGTGATGAAGTTGGGGATGTAGAATGTTGTAGGTAGAGATCCCATAGTGTAGCTCTTCATCTTCATCCATGCTCGACGTTTGATTGAGGAGGGGGAGAGGGAGGGGATGAGGTTGGAGGAGGAGTGGGGCCGGTGGTCGGCCGTGGAGGAGAGGGGGGCGATGGAGGAGAGGGGATGAGGCCGGAGGAGGAGTGGGGCTGGCGGTGGAGGAAGAGAAAATGTGAAAATAACCTGCATAGGAAGAGGGAATGGTAATTTAGGAATGATTTTATTAGGTAATGGGTTTGGGGGTTACTTGCACACCTTTATCAGTATAAGGGCGTTTGGGTTATGCTTTTTGGGCTTGGGGTGGGGATGAATGACCCAATTTATTTTGGTTCCCCCAAGCAATTTTCCCAAATATTATTATCATCTAACCACTCATCCATCACATATAATAAAATATTATTTTCATCTAACAACTCATCCATCACATCTAATAAAATATTATTTTTATCCAAACATCACTCAACTCATCTCTTCTCATCATTTCAAATCACCCATATCATCCAATAAAATATTATAACAATTCATCTCATCTCATTAACATTTCATTTCTTTGTTTTCATCCCAAAAAATTGTGAAAACACTTTTCTTAAGTGTGGGTCACACCACCCAATAATACAATGACAACTCATCTCATCTCATTTCATTTCTTATTTTTAAGAATGAACCAAACAAAAGAAAACAACAAACTACAGGAAATACGTTTCTTATAATTCATTTACTTATTTTTTTCGACAACCAAACAACATCAAAACTAGTTTTCTTAAAAAATCACTCACATCATCCAATAATAATGTGACAACTAACATCATTTTATCTCCATTTTTTTGATTTCCTTCTTTTTTTAGCCAACCAAACACTCCCAAAACAATTCTTCATTTTAATAGTTTTTCATTTCTTTGATTTCCCTCTTTTTTTAGTCAAACAAACAGGAAAGTGAATTGTAAAAATGTGAAAGTGGAATGATTTTAAGACTTTTGGTGTTTGTTTTATTGAAAGTAATTTTGAAAGTGAAATGTTAAAATGAGCCCACATCAGCTCTAATGCATGCTTAAGTTCCCCTAAAAAAGTGCTGAAGTCAAGTGAAAGTGAGAAAAAAGTGGAGACCACTCATAATTAATTAGTATATTTATTATTTATCTTACCTTATTTTCCCATGTTATTCGGTGGAAACAACCACCTCCCCCAAAATTTCTTACCTGCTAATTATATTATTTCTTTTATAGCATTTAATAGCTGTGTACATTGTTATGTCATGTATATAGTACGAATTAGGCAATTTATGAACATGACTACACATTTTAGCATGATTGTTGTACAGTTGTAACATGACTAGGCATTTAATAAGCCATTACGTTATTAAAAAAAATATAAAGTACATAAGTAAAAAAATACAGAATTCAAAGAATCTATAAAAAATAGTACAAGTAATTGATGATATATATACCTGAGGCTTTCCATTCGTTCTTTAGTTGTTACGAGAATAACTATTAGAGTTTAGAGTGTAATATGAATTTAAATAACAAATAAATAAATAATTGCCACATCATCTTTATTTTCCTAGTTCCAAGATTAATTCATTTTTACAAACAAACATTGCATTTTACTTTCATGTTGACATGGATCCACTTTTACACTTGCAATAATAAATGACTTTCACGCGTTCGAGTCACCTTCGTTTAACCAAACACCCCCTCACGCTCAAAAACACCGCGTCGCGTATTCCGATCTTTAGGGGGTGTTTGTTTGCATGCAAGTGAAAGATGAAAGTGAGAAAGTTACTTTCATTTAACAATTAAGGTGTTTGTTTTCATGTAAGTGGTTATGAAAGTGAGATGTAAGAAAGTTGCCACATAAGATTTAATGCAACTTTGACTTCCCATAAAAAAGTGGTGAAGTCACATGAACGTGACAAAAATGTAAGTAATTTAATTAAATGATTTTAATTATATTTTCTAATTAATCTTATTTTGCCACGTCATCTTCACATTGCACTTTCGATAATAATTTAATTTTTCAAACAAACACTGTATTTTACTTGCGTGCTGACATGGATGTAAAAGTCATTTGTAAAAAAAATAACTTACATATTTTAAATTCACTTTCAGATTGTCAAACACCCTCGTGATCTCGTTGATCCCAACGTATTAATAGTAAACTAATTACAGTTTAATTTTCTAATCAGCTGAAATTTCCACGAACCCGTCATTATTATTGTTGCCATAAATACAAGACGACGAAGCCTCGTCAACATCTTCCTCTGTTTTCCTTCCACTACTCACTCTCTCCTCTCTCACCCTCTGCCCCATAAAAATATCTAATTTTATGGCGAAAATTTGAATTATTTATTCCATTTTGTTTCAATTTTAGGCAATGGATTGATCCTCATCAAGAAATTTCCTCGAAGGATGGAATCTGCTCCTCTCTCTTAAATTCAGTCATTGGTCAGCTCAGATCTCGGTTTATTGTTTTTTAGGGTTTCGGTCAAAGTCAAGAATTTAGGGGTTCCTAGATTCGGCAGCGAGTTCCACGCAAGAATCTGTTCTTTGCTCAAAGATCGGTGCTTTGCTCGATTCTTGAGGTTAACTCGCGTAACCCTAGCTTGTTGTTTTCTCAATTTCGATGAGATAAAGTTCGTTTCATGGGCAATACATGCCGTGGATCTGTAAGGAGCAAGAACTTTCAGTACTCCGAGCCCGCGGATCGCGCAGTCTCTAAGAGAAGCAACAATCACGCAGCAAACAATTCATCTTACGATTCTAATTCCGTTGATCGAGATCAGTTAGCTGAAGCCCAGCCCAAAGACAACCCCAATCCCAAGAGCCCACGCTCCGTCATGAGGCGGGGCGTCGATCCGGGGACCAATGCGGTCCTCGGCCACAAAACGCCTAGTATTCGGGACCTCTACACTCTCGGCCGCAAGCTTGGTCAAGGCCAGTTTGGTACTACTTACCTTTGTACTGAAAATTCTACTGGAATTGATTATGCTTGTAAGTCTATATCGAAAAGGAAGCTCCTGTCGAAGGAGGATGTTGAGGATGTGAGGAGAGAGATTCAAATTATGCACCATTTGTCGGGACATAAGAATGTGGTGACCATTAAAGGAGCCTATGAGGACTCTTTATATGTGCATATTGTGATGGAGCTTTGTGCAGGTGGAGAGCTTTTCGATAGGATTATACATAGAGGGCATTATAGTGAGCGGAAGGCAGCAGAGATCACAAAGATCATTGTTGGGGTTGTGGAGGCGTGCCATTCGCTTGGGGTGATGCACAGGGATCTCAAGCCGGAGAATTTCTTGCTGGTTGATAAGGACAATGATTTGTCGCTCAAGGCAATTGATTTCGGGCTCTCGGTGTTCTTCAAACCTGGTAAGGGACTGGAAAGATTGTTTTTTTTTAAAGATGGTGAATCATTTTTGGAAGTTAAGTGTTAGTGCACTATGAAATTGGCTATTTGAAATAATACTTGTAACATACTAACTTACAGATCATGAGAGATTATCTTGGAAGGTGATATCTGCCTTTTCCAATAATACTTAACACAATTAAGCACGATGGGTCTACTCTATCGTCAACTTATAATTATTAGGATTAATGTGCCAGAAGAGTCTAAATTTAAAGGCATTTTGATTGGATTTGGTCAGTGATATATTATGGTTATTCCAATTATGCAATTAAAGTGTTAAACTCGAAAGCTTTTCAAATCCATTATGCAATTAATGAATGTTTTATTTGATTATTATGGTTATTCCAATTATGCAGTTAAAGTGTTAAACTCGAAAGCTTTTCAAATCCATTTATTTTGGCTCGAGAGGAGCACTTTGTCTATATACCGCCTTTTATTCTAATTACCTGTCTATAGAGGCCACTAAGAAATTAGCATCTATCTTATCTTCTTCGATTTTGGTATTAAAGAGAGTTTTATTTGTTCTTCATTGTTTGTTATGGGTGGCTCGTATATTGATTTTGGATGTTTCTTTAATGATGCCGTAGATAATCTTTTGCATGTTCGCATGCTTGCTTTGTTACCCCACGGGTATTTGTGCTTGCATGTGCCTTTGCAGGTACATCTCCGTCAGTGTGTGAAAAAGTGTGTATTTGTATGGTGTACATTCGCATGCACATGCATGTGCAGGTGCACATGCGGGTCTGCGTGTATGTGTACGTAGTTGTATTTAGGTTCACCCAGTGTATGACACACAGCTTGTGCATGCTTGAAAATTATAGTATGACAATAATTTTTGTCAAACTTTCAATGCCATAGTTAAAACGAATGTAATCTTTCCAGCACCTAATATTTAATAGTTATTTGAGCCACTACACAAAGAGTAGGTTTTATTCTTACTGTTTCTGTGTTTAGTGATGAATAATATCTTTTGACGATGGGGGTTAGAAATGAATATAACCAAAATGATTAATAATTTTTGATGATAGAGCAGTAGTGGTTTCTATTCTTACTGTTTTTATTCTTTCTGCATTAAATATTTGTGATCAGATACTTCCAGTATTTTCATAGACTATGCTTCTCCTCATAGCTGCTTGGTTTTCATGCAACTTCAGGTCAAATCTTCACAGATGTAGTTGGGAGTCCTTATTATGTAGCACCTGAGGTTCTATGCAAGCGTTATGGACCAGAAGCTGATGTCTGGACAGCTGGTGTGATACTTTACATTCTGTTGAGTGGCGTACCACCTTTCTGGGCAGGTTCAGCCTTACTTCACTGCCCCCAATCCATGTTCTATTTAATTAAGCTTGTCTGGCTAATTATTGAATCTGTTTTTTTTAATCAGAATCACAACAAGGGATATTTGATGCTGTTTTGAAGGGAGTCATTGATTTTGATTCAGATCCTTGGCCTGTGATATCTGACAGTGCTAAAGATCTTATCAGAAAAATGCTTTGTTCTCGTCCTTCGGAGAGACTAACGGCTCATGAAGTACTATGTATGCTAATTTCTTCGATGTTGTGAATAAATCTATTGACATTGTATGAGATTGGAGTTCCTCTAATTTTTATTTTCAGTTAATAGCTGTATCTATGTTATAGGTCAGTTTATTCTGATTTAGGAAATTCTTAATTTTTATGATTTTATCCTTTGTTTTAATCTTTATTGGGCACCATGCCCTGTTAAACTATAAAACAAATTATTCTTTACATGTTGAACTGAATGCAAGTATGCACTCAACTTAGGCAGTATAAATTCAAAAACCTGAAAAAGATGCAAATATTCCAGTCAACCTATGTCGAAATGAAACGTAAATGGCTGTTCAGTTAGGAAAAAAAAAATCCCCTTAGGGAAGCTCAAAATGTGTGAAAGTAGCTGCTCAGTGTCTGAAAACCAGGATCTTTAGCGATTTTGTAAACCAGTTTCTTTAGTGATTTTGTATATAACCAGTGCACAAAAAAGAAAAAGAAAAAGAAAAAGAAAAAGAAGAACTATTGTCAAGTCAAGACCAAAGAAATGCAGTGTCGCCTGGTCATATTTCTCATATGATAATATATCTTTTGTAGTGAGACGGAACTGAAGGAAATATGGTCTTCCTTCTTTCCATAATTTCTGCTGGCTTTTAATTTTTGGTAACTGTTTCTTCAATTATGGTCTTACTGCCTTTTCCGGGCCTTTAGTTGGCAGGTTATGGAAAGGTGCTATTTGTGTTATATCATTATCAAACGCAACAAGGATAATGAAGGATACCTAATATAATGTGATTAAGGAAAATGATTCATGATAAAAAGTTGGCACTTCTAAGTTATTGAGTGAATGTGTTTTTCCCTTGTCAGCTCATCCCTGGATTTGTGAAAATGGAGTTGCTCCTGATCGTGCTTTGGATCCTGCTGTCCTCTCTCGCCTCAAGCAATTTTCAGCCATGAATAAGTTGAAGAAGATGGCTTTACGAGTAAGTGGATCTATTTTTCTGTGAGGAAAATTTAGCTAATCTTCAAGTGCCAATGGGGAACTTTGCTATTCCAAGATAGCTTGTTAATATTTAGCAAACTTTATTTTCTATATATCTCGTCTGATCAGTTATTTCCATTTTACTTCAGAAAAAATTCTGTTGGTTCACTATCTTACCGATGAAATGATCAAGCGTACATCCCCTCAAATAAGATATTGATATAGGTTGATGTAGTTGATGACCTTATATTTGTTGATTTCCTAAAATCTGGTATGTATTCTAATTATTCCTAAACAAGCAAGATTGACTCTTCTGTATCGATGGAATGTTCATTCTAGTGAACAAATTAGTTAATCTAGTCATGCATATTCATGAAATCCTACAAACAGCTCATAGTAGATTCATGACTTTTCTGGCAACAATGCTTGTTCAGTGTTGTAAGGCTAGTCTTTCATATTGGCCCTCATACTGCAGCACAAAGCTGATAGGTGAGTTACTTGAGTAGTTTTTAGTGTCTTGCATTTTAAGTTTTGTATATTATCTACAAAACTCAAAATGTCATGAGAAATGCAGGCTTACTGTTAAACTGTGTACATCACCATATCATGCACTTTTAAGATAAGATGAAAAGCGTGGGATTATATCTTCGCTTATATACTACTATACTATTGTTTTAACTAGTGACCATATTGGACAGAATAGTAGTGAAGGAGTAAGCTATTGTCTTCTGTCTAGCTCCAACTAAAAATATCAAAATCAAATAGGAAAAGGGTTGCTAGGGGGCGAGTTTCAGCACTGCATTGGAAATACATGGTAGTATGACTCTTCATTGTTGGATTGAGATCTAAAGTCTAGTTGGCTAGAATTTTGGGGGCAAAGTTGTCTTGGTCTATTACTACTACCCCACGGTTTCGGAAACTTCTATCTCTTGCGCACTTCTTTATTGTCTGGCATTAAGATTACCGTGTTGACTTTCTCTGTCCAACATTGGGTTTTCAGATTCCAACAGTATAGATGGGGAAAAAATCTGCATAAATTTTGTACAACGTAACATTTTTAAATTTGTACATGCTACTTTTTGACTTTCATGATTTGTTCTACTGCCTATGTAAGTATTGATAAAAAATATTCTCTAGAGATCTTCTGCGTTGCCTTTTAAATTCCTACACTGTACTTTTGATTTCTCATTATTTGTTTACATCCTATCAGGTAATAGCTGAAAGCCTTTCAGAGGAGGAGATTGCTGGATTAAGAGAGATGTTCACATCAATGGACACTGACAACAGTGGTGCAATCACATTTGATGAGCTGAAGGAAGGTCTGAGAAGATATGGTTCTACATTGAAGGATACAGAGATACGGGATCTTATGGATGCAGTAAGTTAACTCGAGTTAAATGAATACTAGATTTGTATTTCACATGCACAAACATGCATGCATATGCATCACACACACAGGCTCATACACACAAAAAAAGATGTGAAAAATTAATTAATAAGAAAATCAATGCTTATTAATTATTTCACCCTTTCGACATGTGGCGTGCACATGGTCAACGAGTTGCCATTTAATTTTAGCTAGTAAAGAAATATGGATGCTGTAGTAGAACTTGATTTAATTGCCTGTTATGAGAGGGCACCATATCATAGTTTATTATATTTTGTGCTGGACGCAAGTCCCTAACAGCTATCGAATATCAGAAAGCAGAAGAGACTAGAGAGAGGATGTGATGTTGTTGTGAGCACCAGACTTTAATCGCCAACACTATATTCCTCCTATTAAATCATTTTCATGTTTTTTGGTGGTTTTGGTTTCATATGAGTTTCTCCTATATATATTGTAAAGGCCATAAAGTTTAGCCTTCCTCCTGGTTGCTTACATCAGCCAAAAAGCATCACAAAGAACAGATAAAACACTCTGGGATGCTTCAAAAATTTATTCTGCTGTTCAGATCTTTCAACTCAGCATATAATTTAGACATCTGCTTGTCATGTAATTATGCACCCAATATTAGTCTTATTAAGCTTCTATTCATGCCCTTTAAGCCAGTTTCTACTGCATGCAGCTGCTTAGTGTGCCTAGAAACTATAAATGACGGGTGATCAAGGAATTGAAAAACCAAACCTCAGGACATGCACTCCTAGAGGTCTCCATTTAAGAACTCTGAAAGCCTGAAATAGTGAAAATAGTCTCTTAGAGAACAAATAAGGGCAATAACAACATTTTGTTCTCTTTAGTGAGAACTTTTCTTTGGAGAATATTCTCGCTGTTGATTATTCATTGCTATAAAATTTTCTGCATCCTATGATAACTGATCGCATGAAAATTTGCCTTAGGCTGATGTGGACAACAGTGGTACGATTGACTATGGGGAGTTTATTGCTGCGACAGTACATCTTAACAAATTGGAACGTGAAGAGCATTTGGCAGCAGCTTTTAAATATTTTGACAAGGATGGAAGTGGTTACATCACTGTTGATGAGCTTCAACAAGCTTGCAAAGAGCATAACATGGAAGATGTTCTTCTTGAGGATATCATCAAGGAAGTTGATCAAGATAATGTAAGTATGAACAAATTCTACCAGTTTTCACTTTAAACATATCTCTTCGGTTGCACTTTTGCAAACAGCTCATGCATACATTTCTGGATTTAGGGCATACATGCCTTGGAAATGCATGAGCAGGAAACTATCTACTGGATTTGTTCATTTATGTTTGAACAAATGCCATAGTCCATTCTTGAACCTAGGATCTCCCGATATCCAAACCCCCTCTTTACTAGTGAATCCAGCCTAACTAGCAAAACTATGTACCAATTTAGTAAGGCGAGATGGGAGTGAATAGTAATAATGTGGTACTTCCCATCACTTCTACGTGAGTACCTATTTTATGCATTATGTTGTATTTCATGATGCTACATTAAATTTCATGCTGATTAGTATTCGCAAGTGGATTCACCACAATTCATAATCGTTAACCAAGATTCAAGCAGTCAATTTCAGGGAGTAGATGTAGATCGTTGATTGATTTACTCCCAATATTGGTTCAACTATTCCTGTCATTCAGGAGAAACCATAAACACTAATCAAAATTCAAGATCACAGTGTTCATTTTACAAGGATAATCTTCTTTTAGAATTCTTCCAGGTCAGCAACAAATCCAAACTGGAAAAACTTAGGTTTTGCAAAGAAAATCATAAGCAAAGTACAATAATTTACTTATTTCTAGACCTTGGCCTTCATTTACTTGTGATTTGCATTCTCAATGTCCAGGATGGCCGAATTGATTATGGGGAATTTGTCGCTATGATGCAAAAGGGCAATATGGGCATCGGAAGGAGGACCATGAGAAACAGTGTGAATATAAGCATGAGGGATGCACCAGGAGCCCGAGTTTTATAAAATTCTTACTGCTGTACAGGTTGTTTAAGATAATTTATCAGCTTTCCCTCTTACCATTCTCTCCCATTTTGTATTATGGTATAGAGAGAGAATTTCATTGTATAATTTATTTTTGTCAGATATTGGCATTGTTGTACTCCTACTGCCGCGCTAATGAAGGAAGTTTCTTGTATGCATTGCAAATATGGAGGAAAGTATCATGCGCATAGGGCCCTCTACTTTAAGAGTGCCCCTCTGTTTTCACTTTGCTTGCACCAGTTGAGCCCCATCCGCAGTGCATTCAAGAGTATCAAATTGATGCGTGAGCAGTCCCATGCTGAAGAATTCTTTATAACCAAGGTGTTTTTTTTTTCATATTTGTCCCTTACATCTTTAGTATTTTGAAAATTAGCTCTTCAAATCACTGAATTGCTATTATGCCCCTCAATTTTGATAAATTGTTTCAAATTAATTCCTCCTAATCAAGCGTAGTGTTAGGAAGACATAAGAATTGGGTGACTAGATAGCAAAGTTTCAATGATTTCCATGACATTATTGATCCAAGGGTACCCCTGTAGTTAAGTATAGAACGGTCACAACCATGTCAAGTGAAGACGGCAGACCATCTGAGAGGATTTGTACTCTACAAATATGATACCCCCAAAATCAACAATACTCTCTCATGTCAAGTGTAAAATCTTCTTAATTTCTTGCGATATGCTTTTTAATGTTATATTCCGTTAAGGATACAATTGCTACGTGTGAGTTAATCCACTTTTCCCATGAAAGTATAGACTCAGTTAACTCCAAAAACAAAACATTCTCATATAAATACATTGTGACTTTATAAAACTTGAGTACTTCTGCTTCCCTGAGCATCATGTTGTCCATTTTTGGGTCCTGCTAGCACTACTGAAGCTAATATATTAAAGGCTAAATTGTCGAAAAATACCGCAAAGTTTCTCGTTTTTGACAATTAAATAGCACAAGTTCCATTTTGGTATAAAAAATTCCATAAAATTTTCAAAATTTGCACGTTGCTATCATCAATCATTGAAAATCATAATACTAACGTCTCAGTCAATTTGACGACGATTATGAAGTTACTGGAGGATTCGTATTTTTATGCCATAAATTGTTATATCATATCATGTGTGACTAATCTTATACATCTATTATACCTACGCATGAATGCATTAATTCAATGGTTATGGATTCATCTATATATTTCACGAAGACGTGAAACCAATGTGGCTGATAGAGTAGTTGGAAGATATTGAAAAGGTGAGCATACACAGAGCTTACAACACAGAACCGTGTCCTCTTATTTGCCCTCAGTGATAACATAAACATGCACTATTTTTTAAATAGAAAATTCGTAATATGAGCACAGCACACGTTGTTAACTACAATTAGATTTAAACCACTTAATAAGAGGAGTTAGAAAATACTAACTTTTAGAAGATGGAAAATCAGACAGTACCCATTTAGAAGAATTTAGAGGCTCTCACTTTCATCTTGTACCAATATACAACTCCCACAAGCATTGTGAACCTGATAGGGACGGTTAATATACTTTTGAGACTTGCAATCTAGAGCAGATTAATATGAATACGGTCACAAATTAGGCATCATCTTGATGCCCTCTCTAAATTACCACGGTGTAAAAATGTATATAAAAAACTTTAAAGAAGTTCCTGCGCCACTCGACTCTGCAGATCATTAGTTCGATGCGGTTTCTTCCCCGATTGACATATCCTGCAATTGGGATCATTGATGCAAAATCAGCGCTCTCCAGCAATTTTTAAGATCAAATTACCAGAAGAACCGAGTACTACGAGAGTTTACAAAAACGGGTGAACATAAAAAAGAAAAAGTTTACCTTCAACGTCCCGTCTTTAAGCAGAACACATCTGGATGTCATAGCAGAACCTCGATCTAGCAACCAACCAACCTCTGCCCAAATTTCACCACCCTCCTATTGGCTCTGTTAGCGAACACACAGGATCTTTCGGATCAGAGCAATTGATTCCCTCTAACCTCTCTAACTATCTTTTGTATCTTTTCCTCTCTAAGTTCGTAGAATACTTCATCCTGGCAAAAATTTTTAGGGATGACCTTAAAATATGATAGTTTTTTTTAGTCTAGCTGCCCGAAAACAGGGCATCGCAAAAATAGTTAAAGGAGAGGAAAATATATACTTTATCTATAACTAATCAAATTCATCGAAGAACTATGAGCTGATCGAACCAACTACTCAAATCCATACATGATTGACACCGTTCTTCTTATTTTGAATATCATTGAGTTTTCAACTAGATAAATTTAGATCGTTTACCAAGTTCTAAGACAAAGATCAAGCTAGTTTAACATGTTAGCAAGCAAGTGATGTTGTTACATGTGTGTGTGTGTGTGGGGGGATCCTATGACTTACACATGATATCCAAGATATCAAATTCTGAATTGAGTTACTCATTTGACAAGCTCATGGCATACATATAAGCATGAGCTTGTGTGTAGCTATAGTCTCTTGGCTGGTATAATACTAGCATGTTCCGTATTCAGTTAACTACAACTCTCATCTTCGAAATATCCAAATCATCAAAGAGGTCCTAGAAAATGCGAGAATCATGCAGGCCAAAAGGTACGAAAGATGCATACATGCGCGCACAAAGACACACAAGCAGTCAAGCACGCACGCGCACATACATGCATGCACAAGCAGATATGCACGCGGATGAGGGACGCGCCCACGTGTTGCGCACATGCACATGCATAGACACGCCAGCACGCGCGCGCATATGTGTTCATACATACAGACGTACAAATGCCAACATATAGACACACGCAGGCATGCGTGTATGCAAGCGCACAAGCCCGCATACATACATTTTCCAGCCCATTGCATTGATGCACCCAAAGTAGGTCTGCTCTTATATCAGTGGAATTAAGGTTCAATGCAACAAACTAAGAGCGAACATACTTTTTATTTTTTTTGTTTTTTTTGATTTGCCATTACAAAGATACTTTCCTCAACTCGAAACCTTTTGAGGGTTTTTAAGTACTCACCTCTGCATCACTCCCAAATATAGCAATCCCCAATCTCCTCCCCTCCCAAACCCCTACAACATCCCCGAGCTCCACCCTCTCGCTCAAAGCAAACCCACTCTCTCTAATAGCACACCCTCCCATACTCTCCCCGTTCCTCCACGGCCCATCCCAATACTCCGAGA
>NC_033797.1:10247004-10310661 GCF_001876935.1 Asparagus officinalis
TAGGGAATATTCTTTTTCTAACACAGTAATTGGCTGGGTTGACCTCGGTCACACATTTTGAGTATCCCCTAAGATTCGCAGGGCTTTTTGTTTTTAGGTCCATTTGTTTAACTAGTTTTATCTTTAAACCCAAGAAATATTAAGGGTATCTTTAAAGAAAAGTTGGGTTTAAAGATACAACTAATAATACTTGTGTTTAAAGATAAAGCTAGGTAAACAAATATATCTAAAAACAAAAAGCCCTTTTTAAAACTATGGCCAGCTTTTAGTAGGGTTTTTAGATGCGAGACCCTCACATCTCTAATAATTGCATGCTGGTACCTTACGTATTAAAAATTACACATTAGCCCAAAGTTGAGATTCACATAGGTTTGAGACATTATGGAGAGGGGTAGTTTGATAATTGTCGATGGTGCATTAGGAGTTAATCCAATCTTGGTTAGGTTTTATAACTGAATAGACAAACAGATAGGTCATTTTGCAAGACCCTATAAGATTTAGATGGACTAATATGCAAATTTCAAGAGTTAGGACAATAATGCAAAATTATTGAAGATTTAGGGGACTAATATATAAAAAAAATCATTTTTGGCAACTTATTATGTGACTGTGCGATTAAGGCCGTACGTGTTTGACTAAACTTATTTTGTAGAATCTTATAAATAACCTTCCTTTATAATAGGGTAAAATAATCTTTTGGCAAACACTAACCATAAGGTAAACCTTTTTTATAAGAATTAAAAATAAGTCGTAAAACCCAAACTTATTGTTATCTATTTAGAAGGAAAATTAAGTAAATAAGTAAATATTGAGCAAACATTGATCTTGAATTGTTATAAGGAAAAACAAGCTTGTAACTTAAAAAAGTGCGTTTGAGCCCGAACATGCAGCTAAAAATGAAAATTGCAATCATTTGAGGTGGCAATTTGAAAATATGAAAGAGTTAAGGTGCTAACATCTTTAAAAACATTATTTTCAGTAGGGCTGAGCATGGTTCGGTCCAAACCGAAAAAACCGACCCGACCCGATGCGAAAAAATCGGTTTCATAAGTAGGGCGGTTCAGGTCGGTTTGAAATCTTTTCAACCCGAACCGACCGAATATAGTGCAATACTACCCATTCTGATCTCAAGCCTACCCAACCCGTCTCCAAAGAGTCAAAGACTCAAATCCTAAACTCATTTTCTGAATCATTATGGGTTGAAAACAATATCATTATATTAATGTTTAATGCTTCATAATCTCCTACTTTGTTGATATCTTTTTTTTCTTTAACACAGTTTGTTATTTGATAAGAAGTTTGATGAAGTTAGAACCGAACAAACCGAACCGAACCGCACCGAACCGACTTGCAACAGTTCGGTTCGGTTTTGAATTATAGGCGATACGGTTCGGTTGTTCAAATTTTGGTAAAAACCGAACCGAACCGACCGTTGCACATCCCTAATTTTCAGTTAAGAAGTGAGTTCGACTTGTCCAACCTGATTATGACCGTGTTTTTGTCGAATATAAGCGATTAATTAATATTAAAATCCTAAATCCTGTTTTATGATCGATCAATTAAAACATTATATTCTTATTATAATTAATTGTATAACTTAGCTTTCTCTTTTAAAAACAAAGTTGGATATTTTTCTTAGTGGCATCAAATCAAATTGACTGGGTCAAGTTATTTTACTCTTAAAAGGGGTTATTGGTTGGGACAATTTGGGGCCAAGTGGAAAAATTGTTCCAATGGAACAATTTTACCCCTTTGGGATATTTTGAGTAGGGTAAAGTGGAATAATGAGATAATTTGAGCCTTTGATTTAACAATTCATGTGTGATAATTAATGATGTGGCACCTTATTAAAATATAATTTTATCTATTAATTACTTCTAAATTAACTTATCCAATAGGTTTAGTATATTATTATAATATAAATATTACTTTACTTTATATTAAAATATAATATATTGTTCTATACTTATAAATTACTATTATTAATTATTACATTGTATTATATTATATTATATTAGCATGCTATACTATATATAATAATTAATATAATATAATATTAATATATTTAATATAATATTTAATATAATACATTATTTTATTTATACAAAAATATAATATGTTATACAATAATTACTAATTAACATTATATTAGTATGCTACATTATATAATAATTGATATAATATATGAATAATATATATAATATAATACTTTAATAATATATTATTTAATATATGTTATTATATAATATTATTAATATATGTTATTACAATATTATATAATATTATAATAAATACGTTATACTATAATTACTATTATATAATATTATTAATATATGTTATATTTTATATATCATGTCATATATTTATAATATAATTAGCATGTATTAGTTAAGTAATACAAAAGTATTTTAAAATTATCCCAATTGCCTTCAAAGTGGAACTACATTGTTCCAATATGGAGGATGGGGTAAATTTTTACTATTGAGATAAAATTTTTATATATGAGTGGGGTAATTTTATCCCAAGTGGTGTAATTACCTCACTAGTGTTCCAAAAAACTAATAACACAAAAATATATTATCCTTGTTCCATTGTCCCAATGAATAACACTGTGAAATAGAATCCCTAAAATTATCCCATTATCCCCTAAAATATCCTAACCAATAACCCCCCTTTAGGTGGGGTTATTCATTGGGGTAATTTTGGAGATAATGGGTAAAATTGTTCCAATGAGGTAATTTTACCCAATGGGATAATTTGAGCGAGATAAAGTGAGGTAAAATGGGATAATGAGATAATTTGAGTGGGACAATTTGTATGATATCTTTTTATAATATTATATTTATAGCTCAATTAAGTTCAAGTTTAACTTGATATAACATCACATGATTATAAATAATAGTATTACATATTTATAACTCAATTGTATTACATATTTTAATTCTATGATCCCAAAATATTATAAATAATAGTATTACATATTTATAACTCAATTGTATTACATATTTTAATTCTATGATCCCAAAATCTTCTGCAAAAATGTTCAAACATATTATAACTCAATTGTATTACATATTTTAATTCTATGATCCCAAAATCTTCTGCAAAAATGTTCAAACATGCAACCCTAAAATCTCCTGCAAAAATGTCGTAGCACAAACCAACTCCTCCTCACTACATTCCAACATTACTCAATTAAAATTGGTAAATTTTAGGTAGCAAAGTGTCAATAAAATTACTTGACGGATGTTAAAATTTTGCATCGACAAAGAGGGCAATCAACCGAAATACACCAACCAGTGATCAACACAAGCTCCATGAAACCCATGACTAGCTACATTTCATTCAACACTCTCGCTTCCTCATCAACAGCCGAAGGATTCTCAGTAAATAGAAGAAAACGTCGTCGGATTTTGCTCCTCAGCTTCCTGCTCAATCTCTCTTTGTTGATGCAGGGCTTTTTTCATAATCTTAAGAGCTCAGATTCGACGAAATCAACTGGAAAAACAAAAAAAAGTAAAGCTTTAACTAACAATTTAGATCAAAGGGATGATGATCAAAGGGATTAAGAGCTCAGATTCGATTTACCTTCTCACCTACTTGGTGAAGCTTTGGATCGCGAGAGCGCTTTTTGGAGACAGATTCATCGTCGGCGGCGGATGGCCTGCTTGAGGCAGAGGGCGACGAGGGAGGAGAAGAGGAAGGAGGAGAAGGAGAAGACGTGGAGGGAGACCATGGACTCGGCGGTGGAGGGGAGGCGGGGGAGGGGGGGGNGCGGAGGGGTCAGAGGGGTTCCAGTTTTAGGCTTCTGGTGATGCCGTCGAGGGTGAAAAGGGAGTTCACGTTGGTGATGCCGTCGAGAGAGGTGATGCGAGACGGAAGTGGGGAATTTGTCCCCCTCTCTTGTTCCAGGTAGCAATATGGGGTAAAATTTTAGGGGTGGGGCTGAGGGGGGTTATATAGCTGGGGTAATTTTGGGGGAAGTGGAGAATTTGTCCCCAAATTATCCCCACAAACCAATAACACCAATCAAGTGAATCCAGCCCCAATTACCCCAATGAATAACACTAAAAAGTGATGTTCCAACTTTTATCCCATTATCCCCAAAATTACCCCAATGAATTAATCTATCTCTATGTGAGAGCGATAGTTGAGACTACAATCACCCCGGGGAAAAGAAGTCACAGCAGGCATTCTGTTCGTAAATTGTATGTTAAGGGGCTGTTTGGTTCGTTTCCTAGATATAGGGAAATGCATTTCTATGTATAAAAACATAAGTTTTAAGTTTTCCAAACTTTTCTAAGAAATAGATTGTTTCGCTTTGGTTCGCACAAAAAAATTATGGGAAACCAATGTATTTATTTTTCTTGTGTTTGGTTCGCATGGAAAAAAAGAGAAAACTTTTCTTTATATGGCAAAAAGCCGACGTGGCTGCAGTTTTCGTCGATTTCACGAGGTTGAGGAAGGAATTGGGGGAGAGAAAAAAAAATCTGATGTGACGGCGATTTTCACCGAGTTTCCCTTCTTAAACACTAGCGAACCAAAGATGAGAAAAAAAATCGACGGAAAGCTTATATCCTACGTGGCCACGAAAAATCTGATATGAAGGCGGTGTAAAACTTTTCCACCGAGTTAAAAAACGAACCAAACAGCCCCTAACAAACTTTCCCCGCCTAATTTATTCGAAGAAAAAGGAAATATGAGCTGCCTTCTCATTTTCCAGTGAAAAGTGGGAAAAAATATCAGTCCGAAAGCAGCACGATTAAGATGTCTTACCTAAAACAATATTCATCACAAAGATTACAAGAATGTGTAGCTGGCTTCAAAGATTACAGAAGTAAAGCTGGCTTCTGCATCAGACGCAAGAGAAGCTTTTGATTAATTGTACTTTTTCCTTAAAAGCAGTAAAATTGACAAAAACACATCCAAATTGACAAATACGAAAACATGGCTGGTGTCTGTATCAGATGAAAGAGATACTTTTTTACCTAACAGGAGGCAAGATGCAGAACCTTGTGAAGTACGAGACAATGCTAGATTTAAGCATTCAAAATGTCAGGCATCTTCAACTTGATTTTTTTTAGAAAAAAATGAAGGTAATTCTTCATAAGTCTCTTTCATGTGTTGTACAAAGGGGATAATATGTTAACCACAATGGAGTATACATCATTTAGAAAAAAATTACCGCAATAAAAAATTGAAACAACTAGATTATTATTATAGAACCATACCAGTGAAAAAACCAGGAGATATCAACTTGATCACCAGTAATCCCTGCAAGAGCAAGAGCCTTCTTTAAAATGGTGAAACCTGATTGCATCTCTAACCACCAACTCCCTCCCCTCAACAAGCGATATCATCTTGATCACACCATGACAATCGCTACATATCCTCAGATTCTTCATAACATGAATCGGCATCCATGTAGGCAAACTAATAAGACCAAAAGCCACTGCCAACTTCTCACTATGAAAACTTTGAGATCCAAAACTACTATCTTCCCTCACATAACCCAACCTTTCAATCTTCGCAATAACTCTCTCCAAAACTTTGAGGACTTCATTAATCTGTGGGTGATTCACATCATCAGCGGTGAAAACATGAATAGTGTTATTAACCTCAATCCAACTGCATCCTGGATTCTTCCTAATTCCTCTCTCTTTCATAAGTTTCCTCACTCCTGCAGAGCTATCCAACTCTCCTCCATCTGCATATATCTTTGCTAATAAAACGTAACTCCCGGGATCCTTTGAATCCAATTCAAATAAATTCTTCGCAGCATACTCAGCAAGCTTTGTATTGCCATGGATTTTGCAAGCTCCAAGAAGAGCTCCCCATACTTCGGCACTTGGTTTAATAGGCATGCAATCAATCATGTCTTTTGCCTCTTCAAGAAGACCAGCTCGGCCTAAAAGGTCAACCATGCAAGAAAAATGCTCCATGCCAGGGGAAATTTTAGTATTATTTGTCATTGAATTGAAGTAATATTTCCCTTTTTGAACAAGCCCAGAATGACTGCAACCTGCAAGCACAGCAACATAGCTTATATAATCAGGCCTTATGTTATTTAACAGCATTTTCTCAAAGATTTCAACTGCCTCCTGCCCTTGACCATGTTGTGCATAAGCAGTGATCATTGAATTCCAGGAAACCAGATCTTTCTCCTGAATTGAATCGAAAACTTTTCGAGCCTCTCTGATCCTTCCGCATTTCGACAACACAGTTATAATCCCATTAGCCACAGAGGTATCATACTCAAACCCAGATTTTAGAGTATGAGCAATGACTTGATTACCAAGCCTAAGTGCCCCGATATTGGCACAAGCACTAATAAGCGTCACAAATGTAACCCAATCAGGCTTTACTTTATCCTCTCTCAGCATCGTAACAAACATCTTGAGCCCTTCCTCCTCCTCTTCATGTTGTATATAAGTGGCCAATATAGCATTCCAAGACACCACATTCCTCGTAGTCATAGCATCAAAGAATTCTCGAGCCTTAGTAACATTACCCAACTGAGAATAAGCAGTAATCATGCTCGTTGATGATATTATATCTCTAGAAGGCATTGAGTGGAAAATTGACTCGGCACTCTCAATGCTTCCGCATTTTGAATACACTGACAGCAGAGCATTGGACACTGGAACAGATGAATTGTATCCTGCCTTCAGGGCAAGACAATGTAACTGACTCCCTAAACTAACATCCATTCTATTGTAACAAGCACTTAAAACTGTTGCTAGGGTGAACTGATCAAATGCTACTGGTACTCTTCTCATGTGATTAAACAACTGCAGAGCTTCTTCAACATGCCCATGTTGTGAGAATCCGCCAAGAAGTGAAGTCCACGAGACAGTATTATGAGTTGGTAATATTTCAAAAGTTCTCTTTGCAGCATCTAACTTGCCACATTTTGCATACATATCCACAAGTGCACTACCAACATAGACATCATAACCCCATTGATGTTTGATAATATGTGCATGGAGATGTCGTCCCCAATCCAAATCTTGAATGCTCGTGACCGCACTAAGAACACTGGAGTAAGTGGTGGAAGTAAGCTCATATCCTTTGGTGAACATATCTATGATCATCAAAAGAGCTTGTCTAACATGTCCATGCTGAGATAGTACTGAAATCATAGTATTCCACGAGATTGTATCTCTTTCGGGCATTCTCCGAAACAACTCTAAAGCACTATTGACACCATATAAGTTCGCATACCCTAGTATCATACTATTCTGAATGAAAAGATTCGGACTTTCCGACCGTTCAAAAACTTTCACCGCCAAATCTACAAGCCCGCACTTAATATACATATCAATAAGGGAAGAATCAACTCGTGTCTCATCTTCAAGATTCAATTTTTTCAACAACCCGTGAATCTGCATCCCCAATTGAGCACACCGAAGCCCCCCACAAGCCTTCATCGCACAAGTCAAGCTAAACAAATCAGGATCAAAGCCCGAATCCCTAATCATTTCAAAAAACACTCCAATGGATTCCTCCAACATCCCATTCTTAAAATAACCCGACATGAGCGCATTCCACGAAGCACAATCCCTTACAGGCATTTCACCAAACACCTTGCGGGCATCACCGGGCAACCCACAATTCAAAAGCCCGGTGATCATGACATTGAATGTGATCACATTGGGGGACGAAATCTCTCGAAAGAGATTGCGGGCATCTTCGGTAGAGGTGCAAGTGAAGTATGCATTGAGGAGGTGGTTCTGGAGGAAGAGGGAGGAGTGGAGGCCAGTGGAGATCAAGTGGGCATGGATGTTTTGGGTTTTGGAGATTGATTTGAGATTTGCAGATGATTTTATGAGGTCGGAGAGGGTTTGGGTGAGGTTTGTGATGGAGGTTTGGGAGAGAGAAAGGGAGGACTGGGTTTGCTTGAGATGTTGGAGAGAGACGGAGGTTGATTTGAGGCGATAATGCCATGAGAGGAGCTTGATCATCCAAGGGGTTGGGTTTTTTGTGAAATGAGAGGAAAATATAAGTTCATGAGAGTAGAAAGAGAAGGGTTTTTGTGCTGAGGTTTTTGAAAAAGGATTTCAGAAAGGAGATGGTTTTGTTACGGCTTGCCGTTTGTTGGATGTTTTTTTGTCCTATTCGACCCCCGACCTTGGTTGATTCTGCTAGCAGCTTTGTGCACGCAAAGGCACGTGATGGATGCTAACACTTATTTTTCAAAATTTTATAGTAAAAAAAAAAAGAAATACTATAACTTAGATTTTTAAAATAAAATAAATTATATATGTTTTTCTAATTATAAATGTTAATGTTAAAATTCTTTAATTTTATACTTCTAAGTCCATTATTTATGCTTTTGGAAGTAGTAGTTAAACAGATACTTTGTTACTTGTTGTCCATCATTATGTTCCATCCTAAAAACTATATGATGACTAGGAAAAATCTTCAGTCTGAAGTTGATTGATATACAAAATTTCTCCATGAAATTTTGAGATTCCTAGAGTATTATTTTAGGCTATTTTTAATATTTGTTTGAAAGGTTTGTATCTTTATGTAGAATGTTTACTTTCGAAGTTTTTTAATTGTGTTTATTTGTTAAAGAGGAAATGTGTTTAAGTATTTTGATTTTTTTTTTTTTGGTTGTTGTTGATATATAAAGTCTTTTATATTAATTGTGAATGAGAGAGATTGTGTACAATTGTGAATGGTTTAATATTCATGTGAAATAATAAAATTGCCCTCTTATCTTTAGTGAATTTGAAGAACATTCCTCATTTCTTTTAGAATTTCTTCTACCCACAAAGTTTTCAATATAGTAGTATAGAAGTATAGATACTAGAGCCCTAAATCCAAGGGGTCTAGCCTAGTTGGTAAGCTGACTATGAGTAGTACTCTAATAAAGTCTTAGGTTCGACTCTTCTAGGATGCAACCACAAAGATTTGATTTCCTAGAATATCTGAGTAGTACTCTAAAGTCTTAGGTTCGACTCTTCTAAAAAGTAACCACAAAAATTTAATTTCCTAGAATATCTAAGGTCATGCGTTGGCGGATATCCTCTAGCCAAGCTGGGGTTTAGGGGGTTTAATGGTCATTATTTGAAGGATCGTGGGGAAGTTCACCCGAGGTTTTAGGGATTTGATAGTCATGATTCAAAGGACCGTGGATAAGTTTCATCGCCAACCCAGAAAAAAACATATATTAGAGCCCCAAATCTTAATATTTTGAAGACGCAAAAAATCATATTTCTTTTAAATAAGATGCTCAAATTTGTTTATTTTAGTCGCTTTATAAAAGACGGTTAATATTTGATCGTCATTTTGTTTACTTTGGGCGCAGCCCTGATTTAAATGACGGCCTACGGAGCTGATCCATCTTAGATTTCTTCTTAGTCCAGGCTACAAATGGAAGGCCGTGATAGTAACATGAGGCCCAAAAAAAATTAGCCAATAAATAATCTTCCGAAGGACTGATTTCTGAACATATTGAAATGTAAATATAAAAGTGACTATAATTATGAGGAGGGGGTTTTCCTCCTTGACACCTATGTGGCATAATCCTCATCAACTCACACACTCTCTTCTACTTTATGAGGATGATTGGGATTGTGCCACATGGACGTCAAGGAGGAAAATCCCCTCATTGACAATGATATGTAGATCAAGTTTAACAGAGCGGATCATCCACAATATAGTTCAATCATGTGATTTTAGGCCACGTCCTTAGATCAATATCTAAGGAGTCACCTTAGGAACACTTTTCCTATGCATCTCATGTAACATGTAGCCTAAAATAAAGCCACCTTTTGCATATTTCATGATTAAATTTATTAAATACAACCAAGAGGTCCAAAACAAGACCACTTCGTGCAAAAGACATCCATAACTATAAGCAAGCAACGTTATATTTTGGCCGTAAATTATGTAAAATACACACGAACAAGAAAAGTCCCTTTAGATCAAATTTTAGTCTGGCAAGAGCTCATTTATACAATAATACGAAAGTTATCAACTTCAGCCTCAACATGATCACCACCTCGCCCAAAATTAGCGCACGAGTCTATGATTTGATTGAGACTCTGCCTTCTCATCGTCTTGGATACCACCACCGCATACTGAGTATGATTCTCATGCATATTTATAGAATTTTCTTCGATAGTTAATTTTATATTACTCCAATCAATATCATGGCTTAGCTTTGGACATATTTTAGTCGATCATAAGTCCGGTATAGTATTTAAGATCGTGAACTAGTTTAATCTGTGTTTTCTTATGAAGTTGCCAATAAGGGTATGATGAGTTCATAGTTGGTGAAGATTATAATTTTGAAAAATATAAATGTTATTTTAATTTGCATTAATTATGAACAATTTATAACTGTGGTTTTTGGATACTAGAATCAAACAAACAAAATCAAAAGCAATCCAGCAAAAGACTTTTTTTTTTTTGATCTGAGGTCCCACATTCAATCAGTATTTGTCACTTGTCAGCTAGTCATTATAGCAAAATCAAAAATTTTAAATTGGAACTAAATCCAGGTGGTTAATTGTAACGCAAAAATTCCTTTAAAATATATTAATGAATAAATAAAGATGATTTCTGTAAAATGACGCATTTATTTTAAATGTCGTTTCTCGGCAAAATTCTAAAATAAAATAGGAGAAGATGCATCTGAGTTCGGCTTAGAGCAACTCCAATGGCAGTTTTGCAGCCCCATGGAGCTCCAACGGTGTTCCAAATCCGGCTGCAAAATGCAGCCGGATGGAAGGAGCTAGGCTGCAAATATGCAGCCTCTTCTCCAAATTTATAGTTTTTTTTGATAGAAAAACAAGGGTTGTACCCTGTTCAATTAAAGATAAAAGTATTTGTTACAAAAGTTTGGATACGAAATGTATCCTGATGTTAGATAACAGTAAGCTTAGTTCCATATGACTAGGGATGTATGCCCTTCTTCTTTAAGGGATCCATGAAGGTGAAGAGAGGACATTGCCGTCATTCACCGTTGACATCTCCAAATTTACAGTTGAGCTGCAAATTTATTTAAATTCCCACTTTGCCCCTTTACTTATTCTATAAACAATTAAGAATTACCTCCATATCCTTTTTAATTAGTAACTAGTAATTTAAAATTAACATAAGTTTATTTCTACTAATTATTTTTAAATAAAAGTTTTACAGTTAGAAATGTCTTGTCGATACCTTCAAAATGAGACTAATATTGAATAATATTAAGGGAAAATTGCTTGGAGAAACCAAATAAAGTTGGGCTATGCATCCCCACCCCAAGTCTAAAAACCATAACAAAAAAGCCCTAAAAATGAAAAAGAAGTGCAACCAAACCCCAAAAACCACTGCCCAAGAAAACATTCCCAAATTACCCTTCTTCTTCCCCATTTAAAACCCAATCCCTTTCTCCTCCTAATCTGGCCCAAGGTCTCCCCCCACCGCCTCTCCCTCCCCTACCACCGCCGACGTGCCCAAGGTCCTCCTGATCTGGCCCAAGGTCCTCCTGATCTGGTCTTCTCACCATTTGGGTTTGAGCCCCCTTTGTTTTGGCTTTGGGGAATCGTCTGAAGCAAGCAACCGCCCCCCTTCTTCTTCATCCCTTGACGGGATCCTCGACCCCTCATATAAAATCAAAAATTTGCCCCAAAATTCTTAAATTTCACTGAAATGCATCGAGATATCTGAGGATGTTGAATGAATTCGTGGCTCGAGTTCTCGCGTTCATGCTTCTTCTGCCAGTTTTGTTGTCAAATTTAATGCTTTATTTTGGCTTTGGGGGGTTAAATTAGGGTTTATTTGGATGCAGATTGATGCTTGGCTACGCGTATCAAACATTTGAATGCTTTAAAATGATGGAGGTGGGGGCAAGCTAGCATAGGGCAACTCTATTTCTGGTGCCAATACTGGTGAGATCATTTTCTTGAATTTAGTTTTTTGAAATTGAAATTTTAGAATAAAAAATATAAGGTTATTGATGATTTGAGAAGGAATTGGGGTTTCTTGAATTCTTTTAGCAGGGTGATTGTTGCAATCTTGACGGTCTTTGAAAGATTCTTCGATGTGTTCATTTCATGGTAACCTCACAATCTATTTTTTTTATAAAAGTTTGGAATTGGATTATTGAGTCTTGATTATTAACTATATCGTCTAATTTTTATCAATAATTTGAAGGTTGCCATTGTCTGATGAGACCAAGCTAGCATTCTTCATCTACTTGTGGCACCCAAAAACAAAGGTAATATAATTACAAAAATCTCATTATGAATTCCACTTTGTATTTTAGGGTGGAATTGGAAAGTCGGTGTTTCAATACATGTATTAAAGTCGATGATTGTACTGATCGGCACGTGTTTTAATATTTTTAGGTGTTAGAAGTTAGTCAGCAAGCCTTGATGGGAGATAAACTGATCGAATGAGGAGGAGGAGGAGGAGGTTGAGAAGGCAATGATGTAGATGTCTGGGCTTATATTGGAGAGGAGGAGGAGGTTGAGAAGCCTTGATGGGATCTCTTTTAATGTGGTTATTAGTATAGTTGGTTTTGTGCAAATTTGTCGTTTGAACGGTTAACAGAGTTCATCGGTTTGTAAAATTTGATAAGGAAATGGAAGTCAACTTGTTTAATTTTGCTATAAAATTTTGTTTGTCCTTCATGTGACAAGCCACCTTAGAATTACTCCAGATGTCCTTTTATGGAAGTCAACTTGCTTATGTGACATATGATAGTTTCATGTGACATGACGGTTTCATGTCACATATGTTATTTTTATGAGACATTTGTTGTTCATACGGGATATTTTGGTGTTGTATGTGATATTTGGATGTTGTATGTGATATTTGAGTGTTGTTTGTGACATTTGTTGTTTATACGTGATATTTAGGTATTGTATGTGATGTTTGGGTGTTGTATGTGATATTTGGGTATTGTATGTGATATTTGTGTGTTGCTTGTGACATTTGCTGTTTATACGTTAAATTTGGGTGTTGTATGTGATATTTGGCTGTAATTTGTTGATAGTGAATGTGCTTATTTGTCACATGGTTGTAATTTGTTTATACGTGACACTTGACTATAATTTATTGTATGTGATATTTAGATCTATGTAGGCTGTCTAAAAATCACAATAGATAGTTGATCCCCCATCAAACACCGATGATGGAAGTTACAACTTGACGACTTCCAGAAGGCTACAATTTGAGGACTTTCACGTAGAAGGTTACAATCTGACGACCTTCACAACAACTAATGAAAGCCCCAATTCAACAGCATTCACAATCAACATCGGGAGTTACAATCTGACGACTCTCATATTTTCAAGGAGCCAAGACGAAGATTACAAGAGGACGATCTGTGCAAAGCTCTAGCAAAAGAGACTACAAATTGACGGTCTCTTCATATTAGAATGCAGATATCTCTCAAACCGTAAGGAATTTGGCGAAACGGAGGAAGCGAACCGAAGCCTTTGGCTCGGTTCGGATGGTCCCGTCTCGTCGAGATAGCCGATTTTCATATATAATTCGTCCAATTCCGACGTACGGTTTGAAAGTTATGACCTGTTATTCGTAACAAGTTATGTTCTGAAGTCCGCCTGCAAGACTGGACTTCATCAGAACATTGGACTTAGCCTGAAGCCCGCCAAGCCCGCCTAAGGTTCGCCTCTGCATCACAGAGCCAAAATGCACAGGCCAAACTCTGCGTTTTCAACCCAAAACGCAGAGTTAATCTCTAAAATAGCACAAACTGTGCGTTTTCAGCCTAGAACAGGCTTAACTCTGCGTTTTCAACATCAAAACGCAGAGTTAATCGCTAAAATAGCACAACTGTGCGTTTTCAGCCGTTAACAGGCTCAACTCTGCGTTTTCAACATCAAAACGCAGAGTTAATCTCTAAAACAGCACAACTGTGCGTTTATCGGCTCAACTGTGCGTTTTCCGTGCGTTTTCAGTCTAGAAACGCAGAGTTAATCTCTAAAACAGCACAACTGTGCGTTTTCAGCCTCAAACAGGCTTAACTCTGCGTTTTCAACATCAAAACGCAGAGTTAATCTCCAAAACAGCACGAACTGTGCGTTTTCAGCCTTTAAACAGGCCCAACTCTGCGTTTTTAGCCTAAAACGCAGAGTTCATCTCTAAAACGCATGCGGCCTGTGCGTTTCGACTCCCAGCGAGCGCCCAACTCTGCGTCTCATCTTTAAGACGCAGAGTTAAGGTCCGAACGCAAGCGGCCCTTGCGTTTTCAACTCCCAACAAGCGCCCAACTCTGCGTCTCATCAATAAGACGCAGAGTTAAGGCCCAGAACGCTATTTTCAGCGTTTTGACTCGTTCAAAGCACTAACAGAACGGTTTCAAAACCGTTTTCCCCACTATTTCGGGAGCTGTTTAAGAGGGGGTGGTTACACCCCACTCAGCCCATGGAGGAGCAAATTAAGGGGGCAGTTACCACCCGTAACCCCCTATAAATATCAGAAACTCAATTTGAGAGGAATACAAGTCAATTTTTTTTTCATTGTCTTTTTACTGCAAATTTCCTACAAACAAAAGATGGCGACTCTGCTGGGGATGAGCTTCTCTGACGAAGAAGTGGTGGTGCAATCCGACGTTCATCTCACTGGAATGACCGTTGAAACTCTGATCATCGAGTTCGATCAAGCCAAGTTTGAGAAGGCCCTCTCCTCCGGATCCTTTAGCCCCAAGGCTATGCGCAAGATCCACAAAGTTTCCGAGGAGACTAAAGCTCCAGTTGTAGCCAACTCATCTAAAGACTATCTCCCATGGGGGTTGCACTGTTCATACAGTCCCCTCCCTAAAGGAGAAGTCTCGACTTTGGCACGACTCCAGAGCCGATCCTCCAATCAACGCGAACTCCGCGTTTATGAGCCTCAACATGAGCTCTGCAAAAGCCCAGCTAAACGCAACTCTCAGGAGTGCGTTTCAGAACTCAAACGCAACTCTCAGGAGTGCGTTCTATCATTTAAACGCAGACATCAAACCTGCGTTGATCTGGCTGAACGCAACTCTCAAGAGTGCGTCCCAGAACCAAAACGCAACTCTCAGGAGTGCGTTTCACAAACTGAACGCAACTCTCAGGAGTGCGTTTCTGAATCCGAACGCAGATCGCAGGACTGCGTTTCACTAGCAAAACGCAGACTTTGGTCTTGCGTTAATCAAGCTAAACACGACCCTCGTGTTCCTTCTTTGGAACACGATGTGATTCGTCGTGTTCAAAATGATCAACATGGATTTAAAATTCATGTTTACCAAGAACCGGTCCCATCCTTTAACGGACAGGGGGTTCCATCTCTACCCTCACGCTCTGTGAGAGGTGCCAAGGAGACTAAAGCTCCAAAGGTTGCTCCCATGCCAAAGGAAACCCTCTCCTTTAGCCGCCGAGATTACTCGAACAGCCCCACCTCTAAAGGAGTGGGCTCAGTTTATGACAAACACAGCCTTTAGTGGTGCGTTGTGCAATCAAAACGCAGCCTTCAAAACTGCGTTGATTTGGCAGAACGCAACTCTCAGGAGTGCGTTTCAGAACCAAAACGCAACTCTCAGGAGTGCGTTCAAGATCCAAAACGCAGACTTACAAACTGCGTTAACCAACAAAAACGCAACCGGCAAAGGTGCGTTTCATCAACAAAACGCAGACTTCGGTCTAGCGTTAGTAAAACAGAACACAACCCTCGTGTTTCTTCTTCAGAACACGATGCGTCGTGTTCAAAAAGATCAACGTGGACTCAAGATCCATGTTCACCAGGAGCCAGTCTCATCCTTTAATGGACAGGGGGTTCCATCTCTACCCTCACGCTCTGTGAGAGGTTCATCCCAAGTCTCTGACTTGCGGGAATTGCTGTCGATGTTCAACCGACCGACGAATGTCGTTTTGCTCAATAATCGACGACATCATCACAGGAAGAAGACTTTAGAGGTTGAATACCTTGGAGTCACTTCTAACATGGTTGGTAGAGGGAGATCATCAACCCTTAGTTCTGACGAGTCAGATCATTCTCCAAGCGTCAGAGAAATCGCTAACGAGTTTGAAGGAGTCTACCAACGCACTTGGACGCGAACAGGAGCCATTCCCCCTGTTAACTATCGGAGTTTGGCCAGAGAAACTAATTCCGATGACGAACACTCAGCCATTGCAGAGTCTCAGTCATCAAGCTCTTTCGTTGGGCATGAGAGCTTCGCCCACATGGCAGAACATTCTGAAGACCTTTCAAAGAGACTTGATGAACAGGAGGCCATGCTCAAATCTCAGCAGGAGGCTATCAATGAACTCATGGCCATGTTGACTCAAATCGTCGCAGACAAGGCCAAATCTCAGGAGACAGATTCGCCGCTTAGGCAAGAATCTTCCCGGAGAGGAAAAGCGTCTTCATCCCGACCTCACACAAGCAAAGGGAAGGGAAAAGTGGTTGATGATGCGGCTTCTGACCAAGAAGCCCACAGCCTGGAATCTTCCTCTGATGAAGGAAGAGAGACTGAGAACGAGCAGAATCTTCAGTCTGCCAAAATGGAAGAATTGGAAGCCCGCCTTAAATCCATTGCTAGCAGAAGCGAGCTCCAAGATGAGGGAGTTATCAGAGCCTATCCTGCCGAATGGGATGCAGCCCCTTATCCTCTCTCCTTTAGCCGCCGAGATTACTCGAACAGCCCCACCTCTAAAGGAGTGGGCTCAGTTTATGACAAACACAGCCTTTAGTGGTGCGTTGTGCAATCAAAACGCAGCCTTCAAAACTGCGTTGATTTGGCAGAACGCAACTCTCAGGAGTGCGTTTCAGAACCAAAACGCAACTCTCAGGAGTGCGTTCAAGATCCAAAACGCAGACTTACAAACTGCGTTAACCAACAAAAACGCAACCGACAAAGGTGCGTTTCATCAACAAAACGCAGACTTCGGTCTAGCGTTAGTAAAACAGAACACGACCCTCGTGTTTCTTCTTCAGAACACGATGCGATTCGTCGTGTTCAAAAAGATCAACGTGGACTCAAGATCCATGTTCACCAGGAGCCAGTCTCATCCTTTAATGGACAGGGGGTTCCATCTCTACCCTCACGCTCTGTGAGAGGTTCATCCCAAGTCTCTGACTTGCGGGAATTGCTGTCAATGTTCAACCGACCGACGAATGTCGTTTTGCTCAATAATCGACGACATCATCACAGGAAGAAGACTTTAGAGGTTGAATACCTTGGAGTCACTTCTAACATGGTTGGTAGAGGGAGATCATCAACCCTTAGTTCTGACGAGTCAGAGACAGATCATTCTCCAAGCGTCAGAGAAATCACTAACGAGTTCCATTCCCCCTGTCAACTATCGGAGTTTGGCCAGAGAAACTAATTCCGATGACGAACACTCAGCCATTGCAGAGTCCCAGTCATCAAGCTCTTTTGTTGAACATAAGAGCTTCGCTTATATGACGGGAAACCATGAAGATCTCGCGAAGAGACTTGATGAACAGGAGGCCATGCTCAAATCTCAGCAGGAGGCCATCAATGAACTCATGGCCATGTTGACTCAAATCGTCGCAGACAAGGCCAAATCTCAGGAGACAGATCCGCCGCTTAGGCAAGAATCTTCCCGGAGAGGAAAAACGTCTTCATCTCGACCTCACACAAGCAAAGGGAAGGGAAAAGTGGTTGATGATGCGGCTTCTGACCAAGAAGCCCACAGCCTGGAATCTTCCTCTGATGAAGGAAGAGAGACTGAGAACGAGCAGAATCTTCAGTCTGCCAAAATGGAAGAATTGGAAGCCCGCCTCAAAGCCATTGCTAATAGAAGCGAGCTCCAAGATGAGGGAGTTATCAGACCCTATCCTGCCGAATGGGATGCAGCCCCTTATCCTCCAAAGTTCGAGGTCCCGACGCTACAAACTTTTGACGGCACGGGATCACCGAACCAACATATTTATCATTTCAAGTCACAGACTGGAAATGTAATATCAAACGATGCCATACTGGCTCGATTGTTCATTGGCACCCTCAAGGGAATTGCCTTTGAATGGTTCAGGAAACTGCCTGCGGGCTGTATCCAAAAGTGGGCGGATCTAGAGAGACTCTTCCTGTCAAGATTCTTTGAAGAGGATACAGAAGTCTCCATCCATACCCTTCTTGCTACTAAGCAGAAGAAGAGGGAGTCCGTCAAAGCCTATGTCAAAAGATTCCGATCCATGGCTCTCCGGTGTTCGTCAGGTATGACACAATCTACCTTAGTAGAGACCTGTCGACACAACTTGCAAACCGACCTCCTAGCCCGAATAGGAGTTGCAGAATGCCGTTCTTGGAGACAACTAATCTCTCAAGGCGAGCAGGCTCAAAAAATCATTGCCAGGATCAAAGCTGAAGAACAAAGTAGGCAGGATCAACCTGAGCAATCGGACCAAGGCCAACCTTTTCCAGAGCAATCGGACCAAGCCCAATCTCCTCAGTCAGAAGGGGAAGATACTACGACCACTGAAGCTAATCCTCTTCAGTAGGATGCCGGGCCTCCAACAACTATCACGTTAACAATTACCTCTGATAGTCAAACTCATCAGATAATGGCCTACCTGGTGATGTGATTCTATTCCGACTTCATGGATAGTGCCCCACTAGGTGATTTTGTCTATCTCTTTTTCTTCCCCTGCTAAGTCTTAATCAAGACTGGGGGTTGATTACTTGGAATCCACTGGATTAAGGGTAACGAATCCTTCACATCGTCGAGTTAACATTACACTTCTGACGATCATAACCCCCACAGCGTATGCATTTAGTTTGCATCACTCCCAATTTGTCACGTTAACAATACACCTCTGACAAAACCCACTTATCAATCCTCGTCAATAGGATGATAAGTCCCCAAAGTTGCTCCAATTGCAACACAAATCCTGTCACGTTAACACTACACCTCTGACAAAACCCACTTATCAATCCTCGTCAATAGGATGATAAGTCCCCAAAGTTGCTCCAATTGCAACACAAATCCTGTCACGTTAACACTACACCTCTGACAAAACCCACTTATCAATCCTCGTCAATAGGATGATAAGTCCCCAAAGTTGCTCCAATTGCAACACAAATCCTGTCACGTTAACACTACACCTCTGACAAAACCCACTTATCAATCCTCGTCAATAGGATGATAAGTCCCCAAAGTTGCTCCAATCGCAACACAAATTCTTGTCACGTTAACAATACACCTCTGACAAAACCCACTTATCAATCCTCGTCAATAGGATGATAAGTCCCCAAAGTTGCTCCAATTGCAACACAAATCCTGTCACGTTAACACTACACCTCTGACAAAATCAACTTATCGACTCTTTCCAATAGAGCGATAAGTTCTCAAAATTGCTTCCATAGCAATATCTTTCTTGTCACGTTAACACTACACCTCTGACAAAATCCACTTATCGACTCTCTTCAATAGAGCGATAGGTCCACAAACTCGTCAAGTTAACACCACACCTCTGACGACCAAATCAACTTATCGACTCTCTCCAATTGAGCGATAAGTTCTCAAAATTGCTTCCATAGCAATATCTTTCTTGTCACGTTAACACTACACCTCTGACAAAATCCGCTTATCGACTCTCTTCAATGGAGCGATAGGTCCACAAACTCGTCAAGTTAACACCACACCTCTGACGACCAAATCAACTTATCGACTCTCTTCAATAGAGCGATAGGTCCATAAAATACTGTTATGTTAACATAACACCTCTAACAGTCAACCCCCCAATGAACTTGTTAATTCTTTCGGTGTTTCAAGCTACACAGGAAGAAATGACACCAAAAATCCATGCCTTCACGCAGGGGGGACTTTATCTCGATCCCTAATTAGAGATAAGTCTGCATCTAACACATGCTGCCGGGTAGCCTATTCCCGCAATAATAGCAAACCCTACGTATTCAATATCGTAGCAGGTCATTATTAATAACGTCAAAATCCATGCCTTACACGCATGGGGAATTTTATCCTGAATCCTAAGTAAGGATAAGTCAATGTCTAACATATGTTGCCGGGTAGCCTATTCCCGTAATAATAGCAAAAGTCTACGTATTCAATATCGTAGCAGGTCGTTATTAATAACGCCAAAATCCATGCCTTACACGCATGAGGAATTTTATCCTGAATCCTAAGTAGGGATAAGTCAATGTCTAACACACGTTGCCGGTTAGTCTTTTACCGTGAAAAGGACATCAAAATCCATGCCTCACACGCATGGGGGACTTTATCTCGATCCCTAAATAGAGATAAGTCTATGCCTAACACGCGTTGCCGGTTAGTCTTTTCCCGTCAAAATGACAAAGCCTATATATTCAAAATCATAGCATCAAGACTAAGAGAGTTCATTCTCTTAGCACAACGTTACATGTGGAACGGACCTAGATAATTCACATGCTAGCCCGACTCAAACGGTAGTCGGTAAAGGCTTATCAAATCCGTTGATGGCTGAGGGTTTGCCAAAAATCCTACGCACATTTGCAGGCCCATCAGCTTAATAGATGTGAGTCGAGACTTAAAACAGATGCGCCAAAGACAAGTCTCAAAGACTTAGTCAAAAATGCACGGAAGCCACTTCCATGTCTTAAGTCAAAACGTTGACCCGCGATGCAAAAAACCAAACGCCGAGGTCACACCGTTGTTCCAAATTCAACATGTAACGGTGAAACCCGCATCTCAAGTTCAAAATACAGGGTCCACCCCCACATTCCAGAAGCAGGATTACGGTGCATACCTTCACAAAGGTCCTGCATGGAAAATCTCTTCAACCAAGCTACCTTCGAAGCGAGTGCAGAGAACAACTCCTTTGTGACAATGAATCAACAGCTCCAAGATCAGAATTGAGATCCAAAGTATTCCGAAAATTCGTCCCAGTCAACCGCGAACTTTCGAAAACTTTGGAGGGGGTTCTGTAGGCTGTCTAAAAATCACAATAGATAGTTGATCCCCCATCAAACACTGATGATGGAAGTTACAACTTGACGACTTCCAGAAGGCTACAATTTGAGGACTTTCACGTAGAAGGTTACAATCTGACGACCTTCACAACAACTAATGAAAGCCCCAATTCAACAGCCTTCACAATCAACATCGGGAGTTACAATCTGACGACTCTCATATTTTCAAGGAGCCAAGACGAAGATTACAAGAGGACGATCTGTGCAAAGCTCTAGCAAAAGAGACTACAAATTGACGGTCTCTTCATATTAGAATGCAGATATCTCTCAAACCGTGAGGAATTTGGCAAAACGGAGAAAGCGAACCGAAGCCTTTGGCTTGGTTCGGATGGCCCCGTCTCGTCGAGATAGCCGATTTTCATATATAATTCGTCTAATTCCGACTTACGGTTTGAAAGTTATGACCTGTTCTTCGCAGCAAATAATGTTCTGAAGTCCGTCTGCAAGACTGGACTTCGTCAGAACCAACTGTGCGTTTTCCGCTCCAGCTGTGCGTTTTCAGCTCCAGCTGTGCGTTTTCAGCCTTAACTGTGCGTTTACAGGCCCAGCTGTACGTTTTCAGCTCCAGCTGTGCGTTTTCAGCCTTAACTGTGCGTTTTCGGCCCCAGCTGTGCGTTTTCAGTCTCAACTGTGCGTTTCAGGTCCAGAAACGCACAGTTCGAGCCCAGAACGCTGTTTTCAGCGTTTAACTCGTTCAAGCACGATTCGAACGGTTCCAGAACCGTTTTCTCCCCAAGATTTTAGGGGATCACTACCCTATCATGGAGAGATTTATGAGGGGCAGTTACACCCCATTAAACCCTCATTAAGGAGATATTTAAGGGGGCGGTTATACCCTTAACCCCCTATAAATACCTCAAAACTCAACTGAGTTCGGATCCTCTCTTTTGGGATCGAGCATCTTGCCGCGTTCTGCAGCAACAAGGAGTTTTGGAGACCAGCAACAGGAGCTTCTTCCTTGGCTTATTAACCGAACTTTCGGTTCAAATCAACTCTTTTTCAAGAGTTCAAACTCGTTCAGAGTTATCAACTCGATCAGAGTTCAAAACTTGCTCTGCAAGTTCTTCTAAAACTCGTCAGAGTTATCAACTCGCTCAGAGTTCAAAACTTACTCTACGAGTTCTTCTAAAACTCGTTCAGAGTTATCAACTCGTCAAGAGTTATTTCAAAACTTGCCACGCAATTTCTCTACAGCGTCAAATCGTGAGGAGAAGACATCGTTCCAGTGAATCAAGACATTCGGATCGTCAACGAGAAGCAAACTCGACGCGAGCATTCGAGGGAGGCATCTCATCGCCACCGTGAAGAACTCAGAATTAAACAAAGGGGAGAATCAAATTCATTCTCCTCTCTTTTGTAATCGGAATCCAAATTGTAATTGATTTTGAGAGGAATACAAGTCAAATTTTCTTTCATTGTCTTTTTACTGCAAATTTCCAACAAACAATCTAACAGAGTCATTCCACATCCTCCTTCATCATCATCCCCTTATTCTTCTTTTCCCATCAAGACCTAGGAATAAATAACTCGTCCTTCAAATACTCTGACACTCCTCTTCACCTTCAACTCAAACTCAAATACTCTGACACTCCTCTTCACCTTCAACTGAAACTCAAATACTTTGACACTCCTCTTCACCTTCACCTTCACCTTAAACAACACCCAAATGTTACAAATATCATATACAACACCCAAATGTCACAAATTACAGACAAAAATCACATACAACGCCCAAATATCACGTATAAACAACAAATATCACAAGCAACACCCAAATATCACAAATTACAGCCAAATATCATATACAACACCCAAATGTCACGTAAAAACAGCAAATGTCACAAACAACACCCAAATATCACAAATTACAGCTAAAAATCACATACAATACCCAAATATCACGTGTAAACAGCAAATATCACAAGCAACACCGAAATATCACAAATTTTAGTCATATATTACATACAACACCCAAATATCACGTATAAACAACAAATATCACAAGTAACACACAAATATCACATACAACACCCAAATATCATATACAACACCCAAATGTCATAAATTACAGCCAAATATCACATACAATACTCAAATATCTCGTATAAATAACAAATATCACAAGCAACACATAAATATCACATACAACACCCAAATATCACATACAACACCCAAATGTCACATATAAATAACAAATATCACATACAACATCCAAAGTACAAAAAATATTCTGGCGGAGGATGTGAAATGACTCTATTAGATCTAATATCACATTCACTATCAACAAATTACAACCAAATATCATATACAACACCCAAATGTCACGTATAAATAGCAAATGTCACAAGCAACACCCAAATATCACAAATTACAGCCAAATATCACATACAACACCCAAATGTCACGTATAAACAGCAAATGTCACAAGCAACACACAAATATCACATATAATACCCAAATATCACATACAACACCCAAATATCACATACAATACCCAAATAGAATTTTATAGCAAAATTAAACAAGTTGACTTCCATTTCCTTATCAAATTTTACAAACCGATGAACTCTGTTAACCGTTCAAACGACAAATTTGCACAAAACCAACTATACTAATAACCACATTAAAAGAGATCCCATCAAGGCTTCTCAACCTCCTCCTCCTCTCCAATCTAAGCCCAGACATCTACATCATTGCCTTCTCAAACCTCCTCCTCCTCCTCCTCATTCGATCAGTTTCTCTCCCATCAAGGCTTGCCGACTAACTTCTAACACCTAAAAATATTAAAACACGTGTCAATCAATACAATCATCGACTTTAATACATGTATTGAAACACCGACTTTCCAATTCCACCCTAAAATACAAAGTGGAATTCATAATGAGATTTTAGTAATTATATTACCTTTGTTTTTGGGTGCCACAAGTAGATGAAGAATGCTAGCTTGGTCTCATCAGACAATGGCAACCTTCAAATTATTGATAAAAATTAGACGATATAGTCAATAATCAAGACTCAAGAATCCAATTCCAAACTTTTATAAAAAAAATAGATTGTGAGGTTACCATGAAACGAACACATCGAAGAATCTTTCAAAGACCGTCAAGATTGCAACAATCACCCTGCCAAAAGAATTCAAGAAACCCCAATTCCTTCTCAAATCATCAATAACCTTATATTTTCCTTCTAAAATTTCAATTTCAAAAAAATAAATTTAAGAAAATGATCTCACTAGTATTGGAACCAGAAATGGAGTTGCCCTATGCTAGCTTGCCCCACCTCCATCATTTTAAAGCATTCAAATGCTGGATACATGTAGCCAAGCATCAATCTGCATCCAAATAAACCCTAATTTAACACTCAAAGCCAAAATAAAGCATCAAATTTGACAACAAAACAGGTAGAAGAAGCATGAACGCGAGAACTCGAGCCATAAATTCATTCAACATCCTCAGATATCTCGATGCATTTAAGTGAAATTTAAGAATTTTGGGGCAAATTTTTGATTTTATATGAGGGGTCGAGGATCCCGTCAAGGGATGAAGAAGAAGGGGGGCGGTTGCTTGCTTCAGACGATTCCCCAAAGCCAAAACAAAGGGGGCTCAAACCCAAATGGTGCTTCCTCAACTCGGTCGACGCGGGCGCGGAGGGCGGAGGAAGAGGACGAGGAGACGATCGCGTAGGAGTGGAGGCTACGACGTCGGCGGTGGTAGGGGAGGGAGAGGCGGTGGTGGGGGGAGACCTTGGGCCAGATTAGGAGGAGAAAGGGATTGGGTTTTAAATGGGGAAGAAGAAGGGTAATTTGGGAATGTTTTCTTGGGCAATGAGTTTTGGGGTTTGGTTGCACTTCTTTTTCATTTTTAGGGCTTTTTGGTTATGATTTTTAGACTTGGGGTGGGGATGCATAGCCCAACTTTATTTGGTTTCTCCAAGCAATTTTCCCTAATATTAATTGAAATATAAAATTCCAAGAACCAAGTAATTAAAAATAAAAATGGATTAGAAAATTAGATGAAAGATAAACATACTAATATTGAAATACATCGAAACCTTAATTAAAAAAAATTACATCGCTTGATTTCCATGTCTATACGACATTCCAGACTACAGAAGCGGTGGATATGGAGGAAATGACCTCGCCGAGTTTTAATTTTTTTTATGTACTTTATTTTTCTAGTTTTTAAAAGATTGTTCCAAATATTATGCTATATTTTCTGATTTTTAAAATTTAAAGGCTCTTATCTATTCCTTATTATCCATTTATTAAAGATTATTAATTTTATTTAAATATATGATTACATTATATATTACAATTTTAGTATTAATTTATCATATATTTTAAATTAATTCATATAATTTTTTATCATTTTATGTTTTTTTATTTTCAAAATCATTTAAAGCATTATGCACATAATCACTTAATTATACATATTTTAAGAATGACGTACGATACAGAGGGGGTTGTTGAAGTGCCCCCTCTAAAAAAAGAACATACTTGAATATATTCTTTGGGTAGGATGCATTTTGCAGCCTCCTCGTATGGAGTTGCTCTTACCCGCCGAATCTTGCCTAACAGTTGGGGAGTGACACGTGGTCATAGGATTCGGTGGTTTCCCAAAAAGACGGAGCAACAAGTACAATTCAATGACAAGGCCCCACTCAGCGAATGAAGAAAAGCACGTACACCACTTGTTCACGCTGAGACATCCTCTTCACAACAAAATTAAAGATGCATGATTAAGTAGGGTCCCATGGTTGTTGTCCATGTGCTTCGATTTGAGTTAAAGTGACATATATATATGCTTAAAATAAAATTAAATTGCATTAATTGGTGTTTGTTACGGTGTGACCGTAGAAGCTTTACAACTACGTTAATGAATTTTAGCTGTTTTTTTTTGGGTTTTTCTATAGAGTGCCAATGAGCACTTTATAAGAGAGGAGAGAGATAGAGAAAAGTGAATTGCCCATGGGACCTCCTGATTTGCACTAAATTTTATGGACAATTCATTTCTCTCTATCTCTCTCCTCTCTTATAGAATGCCCATGGGCACTCTATAGAAAAACCCGTTTTTTTTTCAGTAGCAGAATGTCAATTGTCATGTGATGAAAAGACAAAGGTACGTTGGTTTCTTCACATGTGATCAAACTTCAAAGGAAGTTCATAATAATTACAATAAAAAAAAAACATATAACTGTTGTTCAAAATTACAAATTGTAATTATAATTATAATTATTTAATTGCCAGACAATTTGTGATTTATTTATGTTAAGAAACTTTTTAAATAGTTGCCACTAGCTAGCCCTCTATTCCACATAGGCAATTTAGAGCTAGGACACATAATACCACACGATCATGGATAACCAATAGCTGTAACAATATAATAAAAATTGGTCCAAATTTAGAATCGTCGGTGATCCGAATGATTGAGAGGTTCCAATACGACTCTCATGATCTTTGATTTGATTCCGTTATCAAAAAAAAAAAATGTTATTATGTAAGTTTCTGATCTGTATGAAATTTGAATTGTCTTCATTGTGATCTTGACAAGTTATAGATTATTTTCACAATCATAGAGGAGTCTAGTAAAGTTTTGATGATTAACATTTATGTCACCGATAAATAAACCACAACTGTGTCAACCATGATTCCCATTGTGGAGGCAGCACAAATTAAGCACGTCTCCATGACAAAGAGATCAGACTCAGCCCAAACAGAAAAACACTCAAAAAAGGTACTCTCTGGACAAGGTTCATTAACTTTAGAGGTTAATCAATGATTAAGATATGCTTGCATTGTAACTATTGATGCGTAACTGGCATGTGTTGGCACGCGATACTTTTTCACATTAGCAATGCTTTGGCGCACGGGATGAGTGTACTATTAAAGGTACATGATTTTCTTTTTGTTATTTCAAAATGTATTTTGCTACTCTTTATTATAGTTAGACAATAGAGAGACTAATTTTTAGAATCGTATCTTTCAATGAATATGATTTGTATTGAGTATAAAGTGAAAACGAACCGAATCTATTCCTCTATAACAATGGAAGGATCCAAGAATCACTATTTATGCTACAGTAAATATCACAGTAATTTACTGTAACGGTATTCATGTAGTATTTTCAGAGAAGAATTACTGTAGCATTACTAAAAAATACTATATCATTTTAAAATATGTTGCAGTAGCAGAAGTGGAATATTGTAACGTTTTTAAAAAATATTGTTGTCTCATTTAAAAAATATTGTTCTAGCATTTAAAAAATATACTGTAACAATTAAAACGGAATTACTATAGCGATAAAAAAAAGGAAAAGCCATGTTTTGCACGGGGTGCACACTAGTTATATTAGAAAACAAAAATCCGATGATTGTAATTGAGAAAGTGGTGGTCTTCTTCATCAGAGTAATTGTCAAATCTACGTGTCCAAACTTACCTATCAAGTTCCTTCTTTAATTAGTCTCCAAAAAATTATTCCAACCTAATGATTTTTATTGTGTTGTTAATGTCTTCGAATTAATCCATCTGGGAAACTATTTTCAGTTTGATGGTTACGTCTTTTCAAAATCACACTAGAAGAATATCTCATTCGACTTTTATGAGAATGCTCTCCACAAGAATATTCCTACGTCTAATCAAATGTCAATAGATGGCTTAATCAAATATCGAACCATGTTCGAATAGGCTGGAACCAAATACAAAATTTGATCTCAACACCTGGAAAAAGACCAAGCGTAATTGCCCTCTAATACAATAAAGAACAAAGACTCGAAAATAATATCAACCTTTGTTGTTTGTTTGTTTTCTGAACAAAATATCATGCTTTGTTTGTTACCTTGTCTTCATTGAATGAAGTTTTGGACCCTACAATTATGTCAGTTTGCAGATATTTAAAAAAAAATCAACTAACGGTGTATAAACCTCCGTCAGTACTCTGTCACTTAAAGAGCTGATCTGGTGCTTTGTAGTCTTGTGCAGAATCTAAAAAGCTTACACCCATGTTCATGGAGTCACAATTATTGGGTATAAGTACATATTAATAATTCTATCACCTTCATATATATTCTAATACAAGGTTTTCATTTTGCACATTTACCCCTCGAGGCATACGTATCCTAAAAGTACCTCTCATATCATGATAAATAGTTATTTTACCGCAACTCGCAATTGTCTCTCAATTAATTTGTACCCCTGATCTTGTTCTTTATTAGCTAATAAATCGAAATGTTTTCTGTTAAGATGGTTATTTTAGTTGTTTTGGTACCATTAGCCCTTTCTCTTCACTGCTCTTTCATTCTAAAGATATTAACATTAATTGTTTATTATAACTAATTAGTTTAATTAGTTACATTTAGTTATTTCTGAAAATTTAGTTATTTTAAAAGAATATTGTTATTCACTCAAACCTATGGTATGATGCAGACTGAAAGATGATTACTATTAGGGGGGTAAATAGCAATTAGTATGAATCGACGGATAAATTTTAAAATAAAAATTCTTTATATTGCATACACTTAAAAATAATATTTGAAATATGGCTATGACCTAGAGGTCATAGATCAATTATTTTAATTAAATGACCTTTATACCATTTGCAGAGTATAATAGAGAGACATAGATTGACAATGTAGGCAGTTTTAGGTTAATTAAGGAATACCAAACCTATTAACACGCGTTAGTTGCGCACTTGATTAACTTTTCCAAAGGTAAATGACTCATCATCGAACAATATAAAAAATTAAGGATACCTGCTATTTTCCTATTTCCAATCACTATCTTTATAATTGATGTTATCATATTCCATCGTGTGTTTTGTCCCTTTTGTAAATGTTGTATTAGAAAAAAAAATACGTGTTGCACCTAGTTTGAATACCATTTAATTTAACTTCTAGTCCTTGCCAAATATAAACGTTCTCATTTGTACATCTTATATATATATATATAGAAAGTTATTATTCAGGGAGAAATTCAAACTTTTTTGGGGTTTAAGTTTCAAAAGATAGGATTTTATCCTATATAAAAATATATTTAAGTTTAAAAAAGAATCATCATGCTTTTCTCTTATTTTGTTAATATATTTAACATATTTATATATATAAGAAAAATGAGTATGCTTGCACTAAGCACAAAAAGTTGTGCTTGGTGCTGAGTTGGCATAATCCTATCCACTCATTCAAATGGTTGCATATTCTCATGCACTCATCAACCCATATGAATGTGGTCCCCTATTTGAATGAGTGGAGGGGCTTGTGTCACCTCACCACCAAACACAAAATTTATGCTTGGTACCAAGCATACCCATATTTATCTCTCTCTCTCTCTATTTCTCTCTCTCTCTCTCTCTCTCTCTCTCTCTCTCTCTCTCTCTCTCTCTCTATATATATATATATATATATATATATAATACTGTATTTAAAGGTTTATAATTAATTACTAAACGAGGTATTCCTCTTTCTCGTTCTGTATGATTATTTACATAAAATGCAGTGCAACTCCAAGTAGAATATGACTTCCATATAAGTCTCTTTTCTAATAAGAAATTTATTTCTTTTTTACATAATTCAAGATATTCTTGATTCATTTGACATGGTCTAGATTTAGTAGGTATATTCTTTTCATCGAAATTGTCAATATATGGTAACGAAACAATATGTTGTTTTCTGTTCCAAAAAGTATTAGCAGGGCCGGCCCTGGGGTAAGCCCACCAAGCCCCGGGGCTGGGGCAACCCTGGGCCGGGGGGCAACCCATCCCTCCCGCTCCTTCATCCCTCAAACTGTAATTAGTTTTGATTTTTGAAGTGGACTTTGTAAGAGGATCTTTATGCAAAAATTGTTAAGGGTTCTATTTGTAAAAGAACTCTAATGAATACCCAAAACCCTACCCAACTCCTTTATTTCCGTCAGCATTTCCTCTCCTCCTTCCCGTCTCTGTTCCGCTCACAAAAAAAAGGAAAAAAAAAGAAAGAGAGAAAATCACTCCTCCCCTCCTTCCCGAGCCTCCGACGGTTCCTTACTCTGCTCCCATCGGACCCGTCCTTCAGGGCTTCACCCCGCTGACTCCTCTAACCCAGTCAGGAAATTTTTTTTAACTAAATAATTTTAGGGTTTTTTTGGACAAAAAATTGGGGTTTTGATGTTTTGTAATAAAATCAAGATTTCTGATTTTGAATATTGGCTGAATCTTTGTTGTTGAATAATTGAATTAGGAGTTATGATGTTTTGGAATGGGTAGCTTATCGAATTTTGTTACTATCCCCGTTACGGTTGCCTCAGCGGAGAGAAGTTTTTTCAAATTGAAATTGATAAAAAGTTATCTTCGCACTACCATGTCGCAGGAAAGATTGAATGGATTGACAATGATATCAATTGAAAATGAATACTTGGAGAAACTTGAGTATGATGACTTAATTGAAGAATTCGCTTCAAAAAATTCAAGGAGAAGTATTTTTCTTTGAATTAAATTGTAACACAAATGTAATCTCTTCTTATATGAATATTGATTTTGCATGAGAATATTATCAGTTTGAGCCCAATATAAAAAGCTAAATTGTATTTTATGTATTCATTTTTATCGTTATTATTCATACCAAATTTTTAATATAAGGGGCAACCAAAATTGGATTGGGCTAGGGCAACCCAAAGCTCGGGGCCAGCCCTGAATATGGCTATAGTGGTTATGGGTTTGATACCAGGTTGGGTTATAAAGAAAAAAAATTCAACGATGGATGAGAGTGTTTTTTATCAAGATTTTTCATAATGAGTATTGAACATATGAAAGCATGAAGATTTAGAGCAATGATGAAAGAGTTCAAGTATTGCCTTAAAATCTACTAAATTACATTTATGTTACCATATATTATTTTCTAGGTTACATGACTAAGTACACAAACCTTTCACAGCGTCAAGGCTAACGTGCTCTTATGTTTTGGCGTCTAGATTCCATAGACGAATTTACCACCATCAAATTCATTAAAAAAACTATCTTCTCCCTAGCAATAGTAAGTAAATATAATTTTCTATTCAATACCTATGGATAATGTGTATTTGAAGAAAGCTAAATGTCAGAATACCACCCTTAACTTTGATTGATTATTAGATGACTGTTAGATCTAAATCAAAACTTGAGATCTAAAACCATATAGCCATGATTAATTCAAAGAGATTAACAATAATCTAAAGAGCGGAAGCTTATACCTGAATCCATGGATGAACCTTGAGATGGGTTTTGGATCTTCTAACCTTAGGGTTTCTCTAAATCCGAATTTCTCTAGCTAGATGGGGTGTAGAGAATTAGAGAATGTGACCCTAGGTTAGGGACCATAACCCCTTATTTATAGATGTTGTACTTTTGTAATTTAGCCCCTCAATAAATTACAATTACAACCTGGTATCTGCACATATAACTCCATGACTTATTTAAATACCAAATTAACCCAACTTAATTGATCACTTTAGTGGGTTATCCTGAAAGATAGCAATACACATTGATTAATCATATATGCCCACAAATAGATTTATTAGATTAAATCCAACAATCTCCCACTTGGGCACCATATGATTCCTTAAACTGTGTATAACCTTATGAGCTCAAAAATTGCTATCACTGAAATGGTATTTCCGAACAATCTCGTCCATTGACTATATCAATATAGGATCAAAGCGGCCTTCGTCACATTTATCGTGACTCGACCCATCAATGGTCACATATACCAATACAATCAAATGACATATATTAATCATGGATGTGCAGCATGAAAATTACATGCAATGTGATCAGTACATGTCTATTTTCAACTGGTCCTCCTTAGTGAGGTCAAAACCAAACATAATGTAACAGAGTGTCTTAACTGAAAACTTTATTCTGATCAGACAATACAAACAAACATAAAGCACCACAAATACAAACTCCCACTAAAACATAATATCCTCAAATAATACCACACCCATATGAGCAGTATGCTCATGAAAGACCTTAGGTGGCAATCCCTTAGTAAGAGGATCAGCTAACATGGAGTTTGTCCCAATGTGCTCTATGGATATCTGTCCACTCTGTACCCTTTCTTTCACAACCAGGAACTTAATGTCAATATGTTTTGACTTAGTTGAGCTCCTGTTGTTATTGGAATACATTACTGCAGATTTATTGTCACAATATAACCTTAGTGGTCTTTCAACATTTTCCAAAATGCGCAGTCCCGTGACAAAATTTCGCAGCCATATTCCCTGATTGGATGCCTCATAGCAAGCTACAAATTCTGCTGCCATAGTGGAGGAAGCTACTAGTGTTTGTTTGACACTTTTCCATGATATAGCTCCTCCTGCTAACATATAAATGTAGCCTGATGTAGACTTCCTGCTATCTTGGCATCCAGCAAAATCAGAGTCCGAATACCCAATGACCTCTAATTTCTCTGATTTTCTGTATGTGAGCATGTAATCTTTTGTTTTCTGAAGATACCTCATAACCCTTTTGACTGCTATCCAATGATCCATACCAGGGTTGCTTAAGTATCTGCCTAACATCCCAACAATGTACGCAATATCCGGACGCGTACATACCTGAGCATACATTAGACTTCCTACAGCCGAAGCATAAGGAATCTTCTGCATTTCCTGAATTTCAAGGTTACCTTTAGGGCACTGATTGAGACTAAACTTGTCTCCTTTAGCAACAGGGGTGTCACCTGGTCTGCAATCTTGCATGCCAAACCTTTTAAGTACCTTATCGATATAGCTCTTTTGTGATAATCCAAGAATACCCCGAGAGCGATCTCGATGTATCTGGATCCCTAATATAAAAGAGGCGTCCCCAAGATCTTTCATCTCAAAATTCTTTGATAGAAATCTCTTGGTTTCGTGCAACATGCCTATATCATTAGTGGCAAGCAAGATGTCATCCACATACAGAACCAGAAAAATATACTTACTCCCACTGAACTTGTGATATACACAGTCATCAACAATGTTCATCTCAAAACCGAACGAGATAACTATTTGTTGAAACTTATGATACCATTGACGAGGAGCTTGCTTGAGTCCATAGATGGATTTCCTTAATTTGCAAACCATATTCTTTGGGTCTCCTGACACAAAGTTTTCTGGTTGCACCATATAAATCATCTCATCAATGTCTCCATTGAGAAATGCAGTCTTAACATCCATCTGATGTAACTCAAGATCATAATGAGCAACAAGTGCCATGATTATTCTGAAAGAGTCTTTCGATGAAACCGGAGAGAAAGTCTCTGTATAATCAATGCCTTCCTTTTGAGTATAGCCTTTAGCCACAAGACGCGCCTTATACCTCTCCACATTACCGTTTGCATCCCGCTTGGTTTTAAAAATCCATTTACAACCAATTGGTTTTGCACCTTCTGGCAATGGGACAAGTTCCCAAACCTTATTGTCTTGCATAGACTTATACTCTTCATTCATGGCATCAATCCACTGTTGAGAGTTAGAACTTTTCATGGCCTGAGAGAAGTTGATTGGATCATCTTCTAACATTCCACTACTTTCCTCATGTTCTTGGAGAAATACAATATAATCATCCGGAATAGCATTTCTCCTTTCTCTCGTGGATCTCCTTAATGGCACTGGTTCTTGAGGTTGTTGAGTTTGTTCTTCTGGAACAGGGAGTTGTTCAACATTATCATCTTGAGGTTCCGGATTTACTTCTTGAGCAACAACAGGTATAGGAACCTGAATATTGTCAAAAGTAACTGTATGGATTGGATCTGAAGCCAATTCCTCCTCAAAACTAATGTCTCTAACCTTATTTCTCCCCCCAAACTCAACATCCTCAAAGAATGTTGCTGTTCCCGTCTCAAAAATATTCCTTATAGTGGGATCATAAAACTTATAGCCCCTAGAGCGATCAGGGTACCCAATAAAGTAGCTGCTAACTGTTTTGGAGTCCAATTTCTTTTCATTTGGCCTATAAGGCCTTGCCTCAGCTGGACATCCCCAAATATGTAAATGCTTTAAACTGGGCTTTCGACCAGTCCAAAGCTCATAAGGTGTTTTAGCAACTGCTTTACTTGGTACTCTATTCAGAATGTAAGCTGCTGTCTTAAGTGCTTCTCCCCAGAGTGACTCTGGTAAAGAAGAATGAGCAATCATACTTCTTACCATATCCTTAAGAGTCCTGTTTCGTCTTTCAGCTACACCATTCATGCTAGGTGAACCCGGCATAGTGTACTGTGGGACGATACCGCATTCCTCTAGGTATCTAGCAAATGGTCCTGGACGTTGTTCACCTGAACCATCATATCTACCGTAGTACTCACCACCACGATCAGATCTGACGGTTTTAATTCTTCTGTTGAGTTGATTCTCAACTTCAGCTTTATAGGCTTTGAACATGTCCAGAGACTCAGATTTTTCATGAATAAGATATAGGTGCCCATAACGTGAGTAATCGTCTATGAATGATATAAAATATTGTTGACCATTCCAGGATTCCGTAGGGAATGGCCCACAAATATCCGTATGTATCAATTCTAAGACATCCGAAGATCTGTTGGCACCTAATCTCTTCACTTTGGTCTGTTTTCCCTTGATACATTCAACACATACGTCGAAGTCCGAAAAATCAAGGGAATCCAAAATGCCATCAGACACAAGACGCTCAACTCTACCTTTTGAGATATGACCTAAGCGCTTATGCCATAATGTCGCCGAATTTTCCTTATTTAATTTACGCTTAGTACCACGTGATTCCACATGCAAGGATTCATTGTAAGAAGCAATTGTATCAAGCAAATATAGGTTGTCATAAATACTCAAGTAACCGGTTCCCACAACATTTGAATTAAAAGATAAACTGAATTGACTGTTTCCAAATGAACAAGAATAACCTGATTTGTCCAATACAGAAACAGAAACCAAATTCCGTCTAAAAGACGGTACTACAAAAGTATCTTTTAAATCCAAATAATAACCAGTTCCTAACAACAACCTAAAGTGCCCAATTGCTTCCACATCTACCGATTGTCCGTCGCCCACAAAGATGTGTCTTTCAACATCACTTGGCTTTCGGTAGCTCAGGCAACCCTGCATAGAAACACTTATGTGAGTAGTAGCACCAGAGTCTAACCACCAAGTGTTTCTAGGTACTGAAGCTAAATTAACCTCAGAACAGACCAAAGCAAGGAACGTACCCTTATTATCACGCCAGGCGTGATATTTTGTACAGTCCTTCTTTACATGTCCAGGCTTCTTACAGAAGAAACAACCCTGATTATCCTTATGTTGTTTCTTCTCAACTGGACCCTTAGCAGCTTCCTTATCATTCTTCCTTTTCTTGCCCTTATCCTTAGAGGCATAGGCCAAATGAGCACTTTCTGTCTTATCTTGCTTCAACCTGTCTTCTTCTTGCACACAGTATGAAATGAGCTCATTTAGAGTCCATTTCTCCTTTTGACAGTTATAACTGACCTTAAATTGGTTAAACTGTGCAGGAAGAGACAACAAAACCAGATGCACTAATAACTCGTCACAAAGATCGAGTTTAAGTGCCTTAAGCTTTGAAGCAATATGAGACATTTCCATAATGTACTCCCTGATATTTCCTTTGCCCTTATACTTCATTGAAATCAAGCGAGCTAAAAGCGTGCTTGTTTCTACCTTATCGTTTTTCGCAAAACGCTTCTCAATTTCGGCAAGGAAATCTTTAGCCTTAGTAATCCCTTCGGATTCTATGCCCCTGAAGGCTTCCGGAACGCCGCGCTTAATGATCATAAGACTCATGCGATTTGAACGCTCCCACTTCTCATGCTCCTTCTTTGCATCAGGAGTGCTATCCGCATTGAGAGGTTGGGGTTGTTCAGTTCTTAATGCATAGTCAAGATCCATGCAGCCAAGAACAATTAATATGTTCTCTTTCCAAACCTTGAAGTTTGTCCCATTTAGCATGGGAATTGAGTTGATGTTAGCAGAAATTGTTGCAGCAGATGCATTAGCTGAAATAAAACAAAAATGCTCACATCAATAACCATAATCAATAAAATTCAAATAATGACAATCCCCATCCAAGATACCGGCACAACATTAATATCAAGTCTTTGGACAGTAATATTAACTTGTAAGTGATACCTTGTTGCAATGATCAAACATTGACAATAACTCATGTCAAATAATGAAACTATCTTTGGATCGATTCATTATTCACATGTAAACCTTATAATTGTCACACGCTTATCATCGCAGATGTGTATACAGTCTAAATAAATATTAACCTTCCTTTGGGCCGATTAAATATTTACACGAAAGCATACACACAAACATCTCACATTCCTCATGAACAATCTACACAAGAGAGGTTACTTTGGCAACTTCTTGTTTCAATTAATCAATTGGAGTGAGAGACAACCTTAATACCTTAGTGTCATAATATTTGAATTAAATAATTGATTAAAAACCAAATTAGATTTAAATTAAAAAGTTTTAATTTAAATCAACTGAATTTCCAAAAACTTAATTGGGGTCTCACAGCTTAATTAGGGCCCATAACTTAATTGAATAAATTAAGTATACCAAAGTGGACCCATGAAAAGCCGAGGCTTAACCATAATGAACACGAAGTTCCCTTAACTTCGAACGCGAGGTTCGACTGTATTGAGTACGAGACTCACTTAAGCACGAACGCGAGGTTCGTCTGAAAATGAACGAACGCGAGGTTCGTTTGATAAAAGAACGCGAGGTTCAACTTGGGAACGAACGCGAGGTTCGTTTAAAAAATGAACGCGAGGTTCGACTGAAGTACGAACGCGAGGTTCGTCTGAAGTACGAACGCGAGGTTCGTCTGAAGTTCGAACGCGAGGCTCGACTGAAGCACGAACGCGAGGTTCGTCTGAAGTACGAACGCGAGGTTCGTCTGAAGTACGAACGCGAGGTTCGTCTGAAGTACGAACGCGAGGTTCGTCTGAAGTACGAACGCGAGGTTCGTCTGAAGTACGAACGCGAGGTTCGTCTGAAGTACGAACGCGAGGTTCGTCTGAAGTACGAACGCGAGGTTCGTCTGAAGAACGAACGCGAGGTTCGTTAAAAAAATTGAGCTTGACGCTCACCTGAGTTGAACGCGAGGTTCACCTTAGAACGAACGCGAGGTTCGTTAAAATTGAGCTTGACGCTCACCTGAGTTGAACGCGAGGTTCACCTTAGAACGAACGCGAGGTTCGTTGAGCGCGAAGCTCGGTTAAAATTGAACGAACGCGAGGTTCGTTTGAGGTAACCACCTCCTTAATTTTCGCCATGAACCCTTAGGGTTTCAAATTGAAACCGCCGCCGACAAACCCAAAAAACCTTTGATTTTTATTTTCAAAACAGATCCAGAATTGGAAAAAATTGAAGGAAAAATCAAAGAAAAATCCAAAAAATTCCCAAAAGTTACTGTTCACCCGAAAAAAATACTTTACTGTTCATCCGAAAAAAAAATTCGTTACTGTTCATCCGAGAACATTACTGTTCATCCGAACCCAAAAATTGAATCTTTAACCAGAGATTTAAGATCAAAAACCCAATAAAACTTAAATCCCTAAGAATTAATCAAGGTGGCTCTGATACCACTTGTTAGATCTACATCATAAAACTTGAGATCTAAAACCATATAGCCATGATTAATTCAAAGAGATTAACAAAATCAAAAGAGCGGAAGCTTATACCTGAATCCATGGATGAACCTTGAGATGGGTTTTGGATCTTCTAACCTTAGGGTTTCTCTAAATCCGAATTTCTCTAGCTAGATGGGGGTGTAGAGAATTAGAGAATGTAACCCTAGGTTAGGGACCATAACCCCTTATTTATAGATGTTGTACTTTTGTAATTTAGCCCCTCAATAAATTACAATTACAACCTGGTATCTGCACATATGACCCCATGATCATTTAAATACCAAATTAACCCAACTTAATTGATCACTTTAGTGGGTTATCCTGAAAGATAGCAATACACATTGATTAATCATATGTGCCCACAAATAGATTTATTAGATTAAATCCAACAATCTCCCACTTGGGCACCATATGATTCCTTAAATTGTGTATAACCTTATGAGCTCAAAAATTGCTATCACTGAAAAGGTATTTCCGAACAATCTCGTCCATTGACTATATCAATATAGGATCAAAGCGGCCTTCGTCACATTTATCGTGACTCGACCCATCAATGGTCACATATACCAATACAATCAAACGACATAGATCAATCATGGATGTGCAGCATGAAAATTACATGCAATGTGATCAGTACATGTCTATTTTCAACTGGTCCTCCTTAGTGAGGTCAAAACCAAACATAATGTAACAGAGTGTCTTAACTGAAAACTTTATTCTGATCAGACAATACAAACAAACATAAAGCACCACAAATACAAACTCCCACTAAAACATAATATCCTCAAATAATACCACACCCATATGAGCAGTATGCTCATGAAAGACCTTAGGTGGCAATCCCTTAGTAAGAGGATCAGCTATCATGGAGTTTGTCCCAATGTGCTCTATGGATATCTGTCCACTCTGTACCCTTTCTTTCACAACCAGGAACTTAATGTCAATATGTTTTGACTTAGTTGAGCTCCTGTTGTTATTGGAATACATTACTGCAGATTTATTGTCACAATATAACCTTAGTGGTCTTTCAACATTTTCCAAAATGCGCAGTCCCGTGACAAAATTTCGCAGCCATATTCCCTGATTGGATGCCTCATAGCAAGCTACAAATTCTGCTGCCATAGTGGAGGAAGCTACTAGTGTTTGTTTGACACTTTTCCATGATATAGCTCCTCCTGCTAACATATAAATGTAGCCTGATGTAGACTTCCTGCTATCTTGGCATCCAGCAAAATCAGAGTCCGAATACCCAATGACCTCTAATTTCTCTGATTTTCTGTATGTGAGCATGTAATCTTTTGTTTTCTGAAGATACCTCATAACCCTTTTGACTGCTATCCAATGATCCATACCAGGGTTGCTTAAGTATCTGCCTAACATCCCAACAATGTACGCAATATCCGGACGCGTACATACCTGAGCATACATTAGACTTCCTACAGCCGAAGCATAAGGAATCTTCTGCATTTCCTGAATTTCAAGGTTACCTTTAGGGCACTGATTGAGACTAAACTTGTCTCCTTTAGCAACAGGGGTGTCACCTGGTCTGCAATCTTGCATGCCAAACCTTTTAAGTACCTTATCGATATAGCTCTTTTGTGATAATCCAAGAATACCCCGAGAGCGATCTCGATGTATCTGGATCCCTAATATAAAAGAGGCGTCCCCAAGATCTTTCATCTCAAAATTCTTTGATAGAAATCTCTTGGTTTCGTGCAACATGCCTATATCATTAGTGGCAAGCAAGATGTCATCCACATACAGAACCAGAAAAATATACTTACTCCCACTGAACTTGTGATATACACAGTCATCAACAATGTTCATCTCAAAACCGAACGAGATAACTATTTGTTGAAACTTATGATACCATTGACGAGGAGCTTGCTTGAGTCCATAGATGGATTTCCTTAATTTGCAAACCATATTCTTTGGGTCTCCTGACACAAAGTTTTCTGGTTGCACCATATAAATCATCTCATCAATGTCTCCATTGAGAAATGCAGTCTTAACATCCATCTGATGTAACTCAAGATCATAATGAGCAACAAGTGCCATGATTATTCTGAAAGAGTCTTTCGATGAAACCGGAGAGAAAGTCTCTGTATAATCAATGCCTTCCTTTTGAGTATAGCCTTTAGCCACAAGACGCGCCTTATACCTCTCCACATTACCGTTTGCATCCCGCTTGGTTTTAAAAATCCATTTACAACCAATTGGTTTTGCACCTTCTGGCAATGGGACAAGTTCCCAAACCTTATTGTCTTGCATAGACTTATACTCTTCATTCATGGCATCAATCCACTGTTGAGAGTTAGAACTTTTCATGGCCTGAGAGAAGTTGATTGGATCATCTTCTAACATTCCACTACTTTCCTCATGTTCTTGGAGAAATACAATATAATCATCCGGAATAGCATTTCTCCTTTCTCTCGTGGATCTCCTTAATGGCACTGGTTCTTGAGGTTGTTGAGTTTGTTCTTCTGGAACAGGGAGTTGTTCAACATTATCATCTTGAGGTTCCGGATTTACTTCTTGAGCAACAACAGGTATAGGAACCTGAATATTGTCAAAAGTAACTGTATGGATTGGATCTGAAGCCAATTCCTCCTCAAAACTAATGTCTCTAACCTTATTTCTCCCCCCAAACTCAACATCCTCAAAGAATGTTGCTGTTCCCGTCTCAAAAATATTCCTTATAGTGGGATCATAAAACTTATAGCCCCTAGAGCGATCAGGGTACCCAATAAAGTAGCTGCTAACTGTTTTGGAGTCCAATTTCTTTTCATTTGGCCTATAAGGCCTTGCCTCAGCTGGACATCCCCAAATATGTAAATGCTTTAAACTGGGCTTTCGACCAGTCCAAAGCTCATAAGGTGTTTTAGCAACTGCTTTACTTGGTACTCTATTCAGAATGTAAGCTGCTGTCTTAAGTGCTTCTCCCCAGAGTGACTCTGGTAAAGAAGAATGAGCAATCATACTTCTTACCATATCCTTAAGAGTCCTGTTTCGTCTTTCAGCTACACCATTCATGCTAGGTGAACCCGGCATAGTGTACTGTGGGACGATACCGCATTCCTCTAGGTATCTAGCAAATGGTCCTGGACGTTGTTCACCTGAACCATCATATCTACCGTAGTACTCACCACCACGATCAGATCTGACGGTTTTAATTCTTCTGTTGAGTTGATTCTCAACTTCAGCTTTATAGGCTTTGAACATGTCCAGAGACTCAGATTTTTCATGAATAAGATATAGGTGCCCATAACGTGAGTAATCGTCTATGAATGATATAAAATATTGTTGACCATTCCAGGATTCCGTAGGGAATGGCCCACAAATATCCGTATGTATCAATTCTAAGACATCCGAAGATCTGTTGGCACCTAATCTCTTCACTTTGGTCTGTTTTCCCTTGATACATTCAACACATACGTCGAAGTCCGAAAAATCAAGGGAATCCAAAATGCCATCAGACACAAGACGCTCAACTCTACCTTTTGAGATATGACCTAAGCGCTTATGCCATAATGTCGCCGAATTTTCCTTATTTAATTTACGCTTAGTACCACGTGATTCCACATGCAAGGATTCATTGTAAGAAGCAATTGTATCAAGCAAATATAGGTTGTCATAAATACTCAAGTAACCGGTTCCCACAACATTTGAATTAAAAGATAAACTGAATTGACTGTTTCCAAATGAACAAGAATAACCTGATTTGTCCAATACAGAAACAGAAACCAAATTCCGTCTAAAAGACGGTACTACAAAAGTATCTTTTAAATCCAAATAATAACCAGTTCCTAACAACAACCTAAAGTGCCCAATTGCTTCCACATCTACCGATTGTCCGTCGCCCACAAAGATGTGTCTTTCAACATCACTTGGCTTTCGGTAGCTCAGGCAACCCTGCATAGAAACACTTATGTGAGTAGTAGCACCAGAGTCTAACCACCAAGTGTTTCTAGGTACTGAAGCTAAATTAACCTCAGAACAGACCAAAGCAAGGAACGTACCCTTATTATCACGCCAGGCGTGATATTTTGTACAGTCCTTCTTTACATGTCCAGGCTTCTTACAGAAGAAACAACCCTGATTATCCTTATGTTGTTTCTTCTCAACTGGACCCTTAGCAGCTTCCTTATCATTCTTCCTTTTCTTGCCCTTATCCTTAGAGGCATAGGCCAAATGAGCACTTTCTGTCTTATCTTGCTTCAACCTGTCTTCTTCTTGCACACAGTATGAAATGAGCTCATTTAGAGTCCATTTCTCCTTTTGACAGTTATAACTGACCTTAAATTGGTTAAACTGTGCAGGAAGAGACAACAAAACCAGATGCACTAATAACTCGTCACAAAGATCGAGTTTAAGTGCCTTAAGCTTTGAAGCAATATGAGACATTTCCATAATGTACTCCCTGATATTTCCTTTGCCCTTATACTTCATTGAAATCAAGCGAGCTAAAAGCGTGCTTGTTTCTACCTTATCGTTTTTCGCAAAACGCTTCTCAATTTCGGCAAGGAAATCTTTAGCCTTAGTAATCCCTTCGGATTCTATGCCCCTGAAGGCTTCCGGAACGCCGCGCTTAATGATCATAAGACTCATGCGATTTGAACGCTCCCACTTCTCATGCTCCTTCTTTGCATCAGGAGTGCTATCCGCATTGAGAGGTTGGGGTTGTTCAGTTCTTAATGCATAGTCAAGATCCATGCAGCCAAGAACAATTAATATGTTCTCTTTCCAAACCTTGAAGTTTGTCCCATTTAGCATGGGAATTGAGTTGATGTTAGCAGAAATTGTTGCAGCAGATGCATTAGCTGAAATAAAACAAAAGAATGCTCACATCAATAACCATAATCAATAAAATTCAAATAATGACAATCCCCATCCAAGATACCGGCACAACATTAATATCAAGTCTTTGGACAGTAATATTAACTTGTAAGTGATACCTTGTTGCAATGATCAAACATTGACAATAACTCATGTCAAATAATGAAACTATCTTTGGATCGATTCATTATTCACATGTAAACCTTATAATTGTCACACGCTTATCATCGCAGATGTGTATACAGTCTAAATAAATATTAACCTTCCTTTGGGCCGATTAAATATTTACACGAAAGCATACACACAAAACATCTCACATTCCTCATGAACAATCTACACAAGAGAGGTTACTTTGGCAACTTCTTGTTTCAATTAATCAATTGGAGTGAGAGACAACCTTAATACCTTAGTGTCATAATATTTGAATTAAATAATTGATTAAAAACCGAATTAGATTTAAATTAAAAAATTTAAATCAACTGAATTTCCAAAAACTTAATTGGGGTCTCACAGCTTAATTAGGGCCCATAACTTAATTGAATAAATTAAGTATACCAAAGTGGACCCATGAAAAGCCGAGGCTTAACCATAATGAACACGAAGTTCCCTTAACTTCGAACGCGAGGTTCGACTGTATTGAGTACGAGACTCACTTAAGCACGAACGCGAGGTTCGTCTGAAAATGAACGAACGCGAGGTTCGTTTGATAAAAAAAACGCGAGGTTCAACTTGGGAACGAACGCGAGGTTCGTTAAAAAATGAACACTAGGTTCATCTGAAGTTCGAACGTGAGGTTCGTCTGAAGTACGAACGCGAGGTTCGTCTGAAGTACGAACGCGAGGTTCGTCTGAAGTTCGAACGCGAGGTTCGTCTGAAGTACGAACGCGAGGTTCGTCTGAAGTACGAACGCGAGGTTCGTCTGAAGTTCGAACGCGAGGTTCGTCTGAAGTACGAACGCGAGGTTCGTATGAAGTACGAACGCGAGGTTCGTCTGAAGTACGAACGCGAGGTTCGTCTGAAGTACGAACGCGAGGTTCGTCTGAAGTACGAACGCGAGGTTCGTCTGAAGTACGAACGCGAGGTTCGTCTGAAGTACGAACGCGAGGTTCGTCTGAAGTACGAACGCGAGGTTCGTCTGAAGTACGAACGCGAGGTTCGTCTGAAGTACGAACGCGAGGTTCGTCTGAAGTACGAACGCGAGGTTCGTCTGAAGTTCGAACGCGAGGTTCGTCTGAAGTACGAACGCGAGGTTCGTCTGAAGTTCGAACGCGAGGTTCGTCTGAAGTACGAACGCGAGGTTCGTCTGAAGTACGAACGCGAGGTTCGTCTGAAGTACGAACGCGAGGTTCGTCTGAAGTACGAACGCGAGGTTCGTTAAAAAATTGAGCTTGACGCTCACCTGAGTTGAACGCGAGGTTCACCTTAGAACGAACGCGAGGTTCGTTAAAATTGAGCTTGACGCTCACCTGAGTTGAACGCGAGGTTCACCTTAGAACGAACGCGAGGTTCGTTAAAATTGAGCTTGACGCTCACCTGAGTTGAACGCGAGGTTCACCTTAGAACGAACGCGAGGTTCGTTAAAATTGAGCTTGACGCTCACCTGAGTTGAACGCGAGGTTCACCTTAGAACGAACGCGAGGTTCGTTAAAATTGAGCTTGACGCTCACCTGAGTTGAACGCGAGGTTCACCTTAGAACGAACGCGAGGTTCGTTGAGCGCGAAGCTCGGTTAAAATTGAACGAACGCGAGGTTCGTTTGAGGTAACCACCTCCTTAATTTTCGCCATGAACCCTTAGGGTTTCAAATTGAAACCGCCGCCGACAAACCCAAAAAACTTTGATTTTTATTTTCAAAACAGATCCAGAATTGGAAAAAATTGAAGAAAAAATCAAAGAAAAATCCAAAAAATTCCAAAAAGTTACTGTTCACCGGCGTTTTTTCAGTTACTGTCCATCCGAAAAACTTTTCGTTACTGTTCACCCGAACCCAAAAATTTTTTACTGTTCATCCGAAGCCAAAAAAATTTACTGTTCATCCGAACCCAAAAATTTGAATCTTTAACCAGAGATTTAAGATCAAAAACCCAATAAAACTTAAATCCCTAAGAATTAATCAAGGTGGCTCTGATACCACTTGTTAGATCTAAATCAAAACTTGAGATCTAAAACCATATAGCCATGATTAATTCAAAGAGATTAACAATAATCTAAAGAGCGGAAGCTTATACCTGAATCCATGGATGAACCTTGAGATAGGTTTTGGATCTTCTAACCTTAGGGTTTCTCTAAATCCGAATTTCTCTAGCTAGATGGGGGTGTAGAGAATTAGAGAATGTGACCCTAGGTTAGGGACCATAACCCCTTATTTATAGATGTTGTACTTTTGTAATTTAGCCCCTCAATAAATTACAATTACAACCTGGTATCTGCACATATAACTCCATGACTTATTTAAATACCAAATTAACCCAACTTAATTGATCACTTTAGTGGGTTATCCTGAAAGATAGCAATACACATTGATTAATCATATGTGCCCACAAATAGATTTATTAGATTAAATCCAATAATGACCCCTTATTATTTTCAAAATAATAATAAAAACCAGTCTTAAGTTTAGGAGTTATCAGAAAATCTTTTTTAACTTTAAAAGTTTTTTAGAAAAGTCTCTAAAAGTGCTATTCCCAATTTTTAGTTGCAAAAGTATACCACTAAGTTACGTGAAGATTTCATAAAGACAAACTTCTGAACCTATTACCGTCCATACAATAGTAGAATAATTGGTTTTGTAGAACGCTTCTTTATTAGAACTTTCATTTGTTAGATTAATTTTAGAACAAATTTTTTAAACAGACCCATTTCAATTTTTAATTTTCAAAACCGACTCTTTTTTTTTTTATTTACCAAAACCGACCCGATTTTATGATTAGCAGATTAATCACCTTCCTAAATAGTCGGGGTTGGCAACCCCGACTATTTAGGACGGTGTTAAACCCTAATTAGAAGCATTAAACCCTAAAAATTAATGTCCTAAATAGTCGGGGTTGCCAACCCCGACTATTTAGGAAGGTGATTAGTCTGCTAATCACAAAATCGGGTCGGTTTTGATAAATAAAAAAAAAAAGAGTCGGTTTTGAAAATAAAAAGTTGGAATGGGTCTGTTTAAAAAATTTGTTCTTAATTTTACTTCTGTAATAAATACCCTACACGTAAACAAGTGTACCCTTTTCAAGGATTCAACTATCAATGAATATAAGAAATTTCTTTTTCAAACAATTCCAACAAAGAATAAAATCATGTACGGCATAAGATTACATAGCAATAATGACGAAATTAAGAATTTTAAATGGAATATTAAGAAATAAGTTGAGATTAGATCTTGGTCAAGGAAACTAAAATAAACAAATAGTATGGGAATTAAATTTTGTTCCTTAGACGGTCCCCTCGTTTCCGACACATCCCCATGCTCACATGCTCCATTCACGGGATCCCACTCAATCACCGCAGAAAACGGAGTTAGCGGGTGAGATTTCGTCGCGGGTGCAGAATCCGACCCGACAGAACCAACTCAATCAATCATTATCATTATATATACAGTTTAAAAGTACAAGTAACAGCCACGTTACTTTCATAAACTTTATTACTCCTTTTAAAAAGAGAAGAATGAGACGAATGCAAGTACCTGCCGGAATATTCATGCAGGGTAAATAGGGGAAAAATTACTTTTAAAGACTGTTATTTTATTTGAACTAATTAGTTCTTCTGATTTTAAAAGTTTAGAATTTGGAGTGTAGGAAACCTCATTTTTGATACCATGTTTGGTGAAGGGGACTAGGGGGTAAATGAAGTTCGAGGATACCATTTACTTTGTTTGGGAATTTTTTAAGGGGCGATGTATTTCCTTTATTTGGTTCGGCAAAAAAACAAAGAAAACTATTTATATAAAACCTATTTTTTATAACAGTTTTTTTTTGTTTGGTTTCGCATTATAAAATTAAGACTAAAGATAGAGTAAAATGAGTTGTCACTATCTTATTAAATAACGTGACACTTTTTTTAGACAACCCATTTCATGGAGTGTTTTTTGTTGGCCTTCTTGTTTTGATGATGATTTACAAACAAATTACTACTAATGTTGTTTGTCTAGTGTTTGTGCATTCTTATGTATTGTAGACAAACAACGTTGTTGGAGGATGGATGGAATAGAGCTTCAACGATCATATCCAAAGGAGGTTGGCGGAATGTCGGTGAAGCCTTGCTATTCAAATATCATATACACACACATTTTATGATGTTTCCTTGTATATATATATATAGTTATATATATATACATAAGTTTTGGTTTCTATGCATATATATAGTTATATATATACATATGTTTTTGGTTTTATAGTTTTTGAGTTTATATATGAAACAAATGCATAGAATTGGAAAATACTATTTTGTTTCATGCTTATATGTATATATATGATTTCATCTTTAACAAGCTTATATTTAATGAAATCATATTTAGTGTTTTGAAAATATTGCATAGAATATGCAATTTTGTGAAAATAGAGTATTCATTGTTTTTGGACTTAACAATAATCATATACATATTTTATTAAGTCTATATAATCATTGTGCAAAGTTTCAAAACATGGTTTAACCAAAATATCAAATTTCACATGTTTACATTTTCGTGTTTTGAACTATTTTGCAAAATAATGATTTTTCACAAATGAGAAATGCAATTTGGAAAATTCTTTTTGTAACATGTTCATTTACATGTTTATATACATTTCCTAAAGTTTTATTATTTTTGGACTTCATTTGTTATTTTTAACAGTTTTCCAAAGTTCAGCTTTAAAAACCAGTTTCTGAATATGTCAGTTTTCGGTCGACCGAACCGGTCGACCGAACCTGAGTTCATATGCTCACTGGGCGACAGAGAGTCTGTCGGTCGACCGGTCCGGTCGACCGATGAAATTTCCGGTCGACCGACAGTAGATTTTTCTGCTTCAAACAGCTAGTTTTATTACCGTTGCTGGGGCTGTTTTTGTCTTTTGGCTTAGGGTTTGACTGAGAATTTGTGTGGGTATAAATACCCTATTGCTGTTCTCTTTCAAGCTATCTAAGAGAGTTTTAAAAACAAGTTTAAAGAGTTTTGTTTAAGGGTTTAGTGTTTGTTTAAAAAGCTTTTAAGCATTTACAAGAGTTTGAGTTTGTAAATTCAAATTTCACAAGAGCAAGTGGAGATCATCCTTGGTGTTTGAGCATTCATTCTTCTCCCTCTCTCTTGTCATCTATAGAGAAGTTTTCTTAAACTCAATTCTAGCATTTTATAATTTTGTTCTTATTTTCATAAGCTAGATTTCATATTGAGTTTAGTTTAATTGTTTTATTGATACTCTTTGTTCACACACAACCTATTGAGCTTATTGTATTTACATTCATAGTATAATTTAGTGTTGTGGGTTTGTGACATTGAGAGTGAGCTTAATTGAGTTCTCACCTTGTTTATCATAGTATAATTTAGTGTTGTGGGTTTGTGACATTGAGAGTGAGCTTAATTGAGTTCTCACCTTGTTTAGAGAACAATCATTTGCTTTATATTGTGCCTAATTGTGAGGATTCACTTGTAATACACTTGTACACCGAGAGAAGTGTGTGGTGAGAGACGGGGTCGAATCCAAGAGGAGTGGCGTCGGTTGACGTGCCTAGGGAGAGGTTGTAACCGAGCACTTAAGGAGGAGGACACGGGCTAGGACCAACACTTAGTGTGTGAGGTGTGATTGCATAGTGATTGTATTGTGAGGTATAAACGTTGTTCGGGTGAACGTAGAAAACCCGGTTGTGATAGTGGAGATCTCCTCGAGGTGAGGAGCGGAGACGTAGGTCGTGGGGACCGAACTCCGTAATCATATTGTTTGTTTGTGATTGCATTGGCGCACTTCCTTTTATGTTCATATCTTATATCGCCTTTGTATATTGCTTGTTGATTATATTGCCCACTATCTAGTTTAGATTGTTTACCCTTGAGTTTATATATCCTTGCACATATTTATATCATATAGGATATACCCCTTAGTTCATATTGTTCATTCTAGCTCATATATATTGATTGTATTTCATACTTGCTAGGATATCTTGTTAATTAGTTTTAATTGGCATTTAATCGGATTAGATTAGCATAAGACCCTAATCACCCCCTTCTAGGGTCTAACATTTTTGAGGAAAGGGACGAAAACCATCTTTCTTCTCTAATTTATTTTTCCTTGATTTATAAGAAAATGACCAAACATGCACTCAGTCTCCTAAATTCAATATTCTTAATATTAATTTGTTCACTGTCAAAATGGATGGAACTGAAGGCGTGTTTGACAACCGGAAAGTAAATAGAAAGTGCACCAAAAATTAGAAAGTGACTCCGCTTTCTATTTTTTATCTCATTTGCCATTTGGCAAGTGGATGGAAAGTGAAGAGAGAAGAGTGTGAAAATATATTTTTAGATTTTTTATATATCATTTTAGTTTTACTTGTTCATGTAGGCATATAAAATTGCTTATAGGTCCCTTAGCTCAGCTCGGCACAAACCGACAAACCAACGAGGCAACGAGATTGACTAATCGCACGCAGGCAACGGAATACGTCCATTCGCGTGCGGGATCAAGCCAAGTGTTCGAAGAGTCAACGAGTCATCCAACCAATGGCATACTCGGACGAATCACGATCGAATCAAGATCGGTTTCGGACTCGAACTCAGAAGTGGATTTACTGCCTAATCGGGATCCGAATTTACTGCCAAATCAGGTCAACGAATCAAGTCTGGATAAATCAACCACAGAACCGAATCACAGATAGAACCAAGAGCGGAAAACGACAGAACAACACACCCGGAGGGGCTCGGCTCAAACCGAGCCACCCTGAGGTGGCTCGGCCCAGTGCCGGCCACCCAGAGGTGGCCGACACTGTTCCGTGCGCGGGCACAGTAAAGAGAGCCTATAAATAGAGGCCTTGGTTCATTTGTTCAAGGGTTGGAAATTTTGGAGGCGAAGCTCTGCCGGATTCAAGACTCAAAACTTAAAAAAAGATTGGAGCTAGCTTTGGGACTTCGGGGACTCACTCTTCCAGATCTGGTGCTCAGCGATCGTCAACGCCAAAAAAAAGGTAGGTGTTCGAGAGAACCGGATCTCAGATCTACGCAGACGTACTCCGGATCTAAGCTTGGTCTTAGATCCCGAGACTTGGACGATTGTTTCCTTGGTGAATCAATCCTCCCCGGCTATTATTTCCTTTGTGGAATAATACCCGTCGTACTGCTTAGATCTGATCGGATCTAGATCTCGCGGTGGTCCACGGATAAACCCCGGCGCAGGCAAAGAACCCACAAAAGTGAGCGACCGCAAAACAGGAGCTCGTGATTTGTTCGACACAAAAGGAGAAAGTTGTAATTTTCTTTATTTATTGTGTTATTTGATTTTCGTTGTAACCGGATCTAAAAAAGAAAGGAGAAAGTTGTAATTTTCTTTATTTATTGTGTTATTTGATTTTCGTTGTAACCGGATCTAAAAAAGACCGGATCTTTGTAATCGATAAACTATTACAAGAATTTGCAATGGAATCAATGATGAAGAAAACAACGATTTTCACCGCGAACAGTTCACTTTCTACTATTATTTTATGTGATAACCAAAAGAATAAGAAGGAAATAAATATCACACCATTTGCACCTCAGCTTTCTTTCTTTTTTTACTTTCGAATATCCAAATAAGATTTTGCAAAATAGAAAGAAATAAGAAAGTACCTTCATGAGAAAGTACTCTCTTTTTTTCACCTTCGATTTACTTTCCTCTTGCCAAACATGCTTGAGGGAAAGGTAACTCTCTTTAACCTCCCACCTCTTCTCTCCTCTCTCTTTCTTTACTTTTCCTATGTGGGATGAAATTCCAAACATGTTGTAAGATAAAAAGAGAGGTTTTTATGAAAGAAATGCCTACTTACCTAAAAATTTGTATTTGAAGAATATAAGTATCTTTAGACCAAATATCAAATTTCATCCATAACGAGGATATAGTCTTTTCTTATCTATTCATTTAATGGGTGAATAATCAATTGAGGATAATTTTTAAGAGGGTAACTTTGAATGTCTGTATGAGAGGTGATATATATTATTCTTGATATAAAAAAATATTCAATTTTCTCTTTGTGTTATAGATGCATTTGAGTAGTGTTTATTTTTTCTTTTTGTGTGTTATATGTGAGTGTATGCATATTCAAAACAAAAAAAAATGGGGCTGATTTTCAGAACCCTTAAACTTTAGAAATGTTGCATGTAAACCTCTCAATTATTTTAATCTAAGAAATCCTCTTGAACTTTGAGGTTGTTATAGATAAATCCCTTGAATTTCTTTTATTACACTAGACCCATTGAACTTTGGGGTGTTTTGCAAAAAACTCCATGAACTTTAAACTTTCTCAATGGATCTCCTACTTCTAATTGACAAGTAACTAAAAGAGGATGAAGGGGTAAGTTGTGTGTAGATGACAGATGACTAGATTGAGGATTATTTCTCTAAAGAACATTTTAATTGTTTGCCTACTAGATTGAGGATTTTTTTTCTCTCGAGAACATTTTAATTATTTAATTACCAACTACAGGCAGAGGGTCATGTCAGAAATTCAAAAGTTCAGGGTTGTTGTAGATTATCCAAAGTTCAGAAAGGTTTACTGTAAAGGGTCATCTACAACACCCCTAAAATTTGAGGGTATTACTTGAATTAAAATAGTTGAGAGAATTACTTGTGACACAAATATCATATTCTCCAACTTTTTTTTTGGGTGGGGGGGAGGGGGGGTTGGGTTCTTGAGGTACTTTGGTAAGGTCTAAGAGTTAAGCCAACCATGGTTTCAAGGTCCAGCTGACCAATTTGGAAGGCCCTTGAGATAATGGGGACATGTGAGAATTTTTAAATATTTGAGGGAATAATATAGAATTATTAAAGATTTGACTGAGTGGTATCTAAATAACCCTGTTTTCAAATATCTAGAAATAGTGACATACTGTTCTGTCATATGTGATATGTGATATGGTCCGACCACAGTTTTGTAAATAAATATACAGGCTGAAAAAACAAAATGACAAACATGCTAGCGTCAAAACAAATGCACAAAGGAGGAAGTCTTTTAAGTTTTAATTATTACCATTTTATTTATTACCTTCCATTTCGATAAGGGTTATTTGCACTTAAATGCCCCAAAGTCTACTCTATTTTTTAACTTCGACACTTGATTATTATTTTTGCTCAAAAATACCCTAAAACCTACCTTAATTTTAACTTCGATACCTGAAAGTTTTATTTTGCACAAAATGTACCCCAAAGATGAATTTTTTTTAACACTGATAGCCTAAACTTCCGCAAAACTTTTGACTTTGATACCCAAAGCTTTAATAAAAAAAATAACAAAAAATTACGAGTTTTGAATATAAAAGTTTAATTTTGTTGAACTTTGGGGTATCAAATTAAGTTACATTTTGTTGCACTTAAGGAAATTGTTTTAGCGAGAAAAAAATGCTTGGTTATCAAAGTTAAATTTGATGGAACCTTGAGGTGTTTTTTGGGCTAAATCAAACATCAGGGTGTCAAAGTTAGCAATGAGGTGAACTATGGGGTATTTAAGTGCAAACCACCCTTTATTCCTAAATTAGTTGCAAAAGAAAACCCACAAAATTGGTTCCTCTCTTTCTCTCTCCATATAAAAAACTCAGCAACAGAGAGCAAGCAAAAGAAAAGATCAGCAGCGATCCACGCACGTTCCTCTCCCATTGCCTTCGCCCTTCGACTCTCTCTCTCTCTCTCTCTCTCTTTCTCTCTCTACCCCGTTCACAATTACACTCTCAACTGGGTTTAGAGAGAGAAAGCAAACAAACAAACAAAAAAACCCATTTGTAAAATCTCTTGATTTTCAATGTAATAACAAGCCCAGATGATTCTCATAGCAGTTGACAGATTGTGAACAGCTATGATCAAGCCCAATTTTTAATTCCCTCTTTTGGCACTTCTACAGAGCATATATTTAGATGCTTGAAGATCCCTGAGAGAGCTAATACTTTCCTTGATAATTTTTTTTACTTGAGAGCAGTGTTATTTGTTTAGAGGAGAATAAGGCTATTTTTGTTTTTCAACTTGTTGAATGTTTTGTCTCTTACGCAAAGATCCATTGCTCAGTTTAAAGGGGTCCGCTTGAATCTCTTAGTGTTTCTCTGGCTTCTCAAGCTTGATCTTGGTTCTCTTGTATTCTTGTTTTAGGTATGAAAGTGGTATCAAGTTTCAGTTTTTAGATCAATTTATTTGTGGGTTTTTGATTTGTATTGCTGCGGTGTTGATTTTAATGTTTGCTTCATGGGTCCATCTTTTTTACATTTTTCGTGATTTTTCTTTGTGGCCTTCAATTTTCAACATCAACTAGGTTTATTTTTATGGATTTTTGTTTTTCATTTTGCTTTACTGCACATGATGATACGGTTTTGTGCATAGATCTGAATGGCCTAAGGTTTCTGAGATTTGTTGCTTTTTTTTGTAATAAGAACGAAATTTGATCAGATCTTGCTCCTTGTGAAATCTATGTTAGATTGAATGCTATGTTATATGACTTAATTTTGTGCTTGGATTCTCTTGCAGGTTAATTTATTTGTGATTTTGTGGTCCCTTCTCTTGATAGAAAGATGAGTGGAGCAGTACTTATTGCGATTGTCGCTACAATTGGTAATTTACTGCAAGGCTGGGACAATGCCACCATTGCAGGTAATTGAATTGTTTCCTCAGATGAGCAACTTATCTGTTAACTTACATAGATTTAATTATAAAATTGAAAGGAAAGAATTATGAGCAATTCTATATAGTTTGATTGCAGCCTAGAGTTGGGTGTTCATAGTTATAACTAACTTTGTTATAGTTTGTTTACAGAAGGCTCCATATGTTGATACCTTTAAAATAGAAAATTGTAACCCTCAATCCGCATCATAACTTTGGATTATGATGCACTGGAGGGGACATTTAATGCTACATCCAAGTAACGTTCAAATCCCACCGGCACGAACTTAAAACATATTTTAAAAAAGGAAAAAGAAAAGAAAAGCTGTGTGGGTTCATGTTTCGTCGTGTGGAAAGGACGCTCAAGCCGTGAGCGCATATTATAGTAGAAAATTGTAACCCTCAATCATCATCATAATTTGGAGGTTTGGTGCAGTGGAAGAGACCTTTAACAGATACCCATCTGACGTATATAAACTGACGGAAGAGAGAAGCCCCCTTAGCCGATAACACTTTATTTCGTGTCATTTTCCCTATCGATCCTCATTGTTAAGTAAATCAACAGTCTTACAATGCAATTCTTTTTGTGTTTGAGTACCATTCGGTTTTCTGATATCATTCATTTCCTCCTTTTCTCGTCAGGAGCTGTTCTTTACATAAAAAGGGAATTTCAGTTAGAGACTCAACCTACCATCGAGGGTCTAATAGTAGCTATGTCCTTAATCGGGGCCACAATTATCACAACATTTTCTGGTCCAGTGTCAGATTGGCTTGGTAGACGACCCATGTTAATAATCTCATCGGTTCTCTACTTTCTCGGTGGTTTGATGATGTTATGGGCTCCAAATGTCTACATGTTACTTATTGCAAGGCTTATTGATGGATTTGGGATCGGTTTAGCTGTCACTCTTGTTCCTGTTTATATATCTGAAACAGCCCCAGCAGATATTAGAGGGTTATTGAACACGCTCCCTCAGTTCAGTGGGTCTGGAGGAATGTTTCTTTCATATTGTATGGTGTTCACCATGTCATTAATGCCACAACCAAATTGGAGAGTGATGCTCGGAGTTCTTTCTATTCCTTCCCTCATATATTTTGCTTTGACTATATTCTATTTACCGGAATCTCCAAGGTGGCTTGTAAGTAAAGGGCGAATGGCTGAAGCGAAAAAGGTTCTTCAGAGGTTACGTGGAAGGGAAGATGTTGCAGGTTTGAAACACTGCTAATTTTTAGTTTTGTTTGAATTAAAAATCATTTTATATATTAAGTTATGCAATATTCTTTCTTTTCCCAATTACATACATATATCTGTTTTCTGCGTGCACAATGTGTATCTTTGATGTTTGCTGGTTTTTTTTAATTGGTGACATTTGCTTCGAGAGCATATATTACAGTGTGTGGCATTCCTATGAATATTGAATAAATTTTGTTTTGTATTTTTTTTGTTGCTTTGAGTTAATTAAGTTGTTTTCCATTTTCCGGATCTTATAGGTCTAGTACCAAAAATACGCAACAGTAGTGGTAACATGTTTACAGATAGATGTACTGAAAAACTCCAGGTGACTTTTCTCGTGTTTCTCTTTGTTGGTTTGTGCACCTTACTTGGTTCTCTCTATGGCCAGCATGATAATATATTGTTCTCCAGAGTTTCTTGTTGAGGATATATTTTTAGACTTTTGATTTATTTCCCGAGTTAAGATCCGTCTGGTGAAATATATGGTGGATATGTCATTGTTTTGATGCGGGAGCAGCTATAAGTTCTTGGAGAAGTTTATATTTTGATTAGGGTCAATTGCACACACCTCCTCTTTACTATGATGTTTTTAAACTTATTGCCCCTGCAGTTTAATTTTGGTAGATAGACCCCTTGAGTGAAATTCTTTTGGATGTTATTACCCTGTGCTTTTACCTTGAGTGAAATTGTTTTTCAGTTTAGGGGTAAAGAGTCTGAAAAATTCACTCGGGGTCTATGTGCCGAAATGGAGCTACAGGGCAATAGTTTAGAGTAATATCAGAATTATCTCTACTCTAAAGAAAAGACCGTCCTATCTCAACCAATTAGTAGGGACAAATTAATTGTTGCCCTTAATACATACATATACTTGTTTTGAAATTTTGAGGGGTACCAATTGATGGCCCGCAGCAGTGTCCCTCTGCCACTGCTTCTCATCCTCATAGACGAAATATATGTTAGTTTCTAAACAATTAGTTAACCGTCTCATTATTCATTCAACCTTATGGTGTTTTGTCTTGTTTTCCAAATACAATCCTATTTCTTGGCCCGTTTTTAGCATGCTACCATTTATCCATCTCAACGTTCTCATTTCAAGAACTCTCAGTTTTTGAACATGTTCCTTAATTGCCTAACATGCTAATCACAAAGCATAGCTGGTTCTATTGCCACGTCATCATATGTTCCCTTAACTTCAATCATGTGTTGGCCTCTTGCAACTGCCAAATTATTCTCAATGATCTCACACAGCCAAATGTTTCATATAGTTATCTAGGGGCTCTACTTGCTTGTCTTATGGCTGCAAGACCTGGAGTATTAGGGGCTCTAAGATCAGTTTTGAATTTTTGATCACCAAGTTTGCTTTTCTTTGAACTTGGAAAATCTTTAAATCATTACTGTCTCCTGCCTTAAATTCATGTGGTACTTGTTAGTTAATATGTAACTTCTACCAGCAGTGGGCACAGTTTTCTCATATACCATAGTTTCATATGTTCCCTCTGGTGCGTGTGTAGCTTGAAAACTGTTTCTAGTGGATACTTACTTTTGGCTAGCTACCATTTACATTCATAATAGGGTTAATTGCTGATAGACCCTCTGTTCTATCGCCAAATTGAATTCACTACATCTGTAGTTCTATTATTGCAGATAGACTTCTGAATGAAATTTTGACTCTTTTACCTTCAGGGAAAGAAAATGTTTTTTTTTGGAAAAATATGTCTATTGGGGGTAAAAGAGTCAAAATTTTCACTAAGAACTATAGAGATAGTCTACAATTAACCCTTCATAATATCGGCCTTCGTGAAAATTGTTCTCAAATATTGAAAATGCTATGCTCAATTCTTCAGACTAGTTGATTACCTCACCTGTTATAATCTACATTTCCATCACAGTTAGCTCTATTTCATAAAATCTTATATTATATCCTTGGTTGTATTATACAGGAGAAATGGCACTTCTTGTTGAAGGCTTGGGTGTAGGAGGAGATACATCCATTGAGGAGTACATAATAGGACCTGCCAATGAACTTGCTGATGATCAAGAATCAGCTATGGAGAAGGAACAGATCACCCTTTATGGACCTGAGGAGGGTCAATCCTGGATCGCGCGGCCTGCAAAGGGACAGAGCATGCTCGGAAGTGCCCTCGGCATCGTCTCTCGCCACGGTAGCATGGAGAACCAAGGCAGCATTGCTCTTATGGATCCTTTGGTTACCCTCTTTGGGAGCGTCCATGAGAACTTACCACAATCAGGAAGCATGAGAAACTCAATGTTTCCCAATTTTGGCAGCATGTTTAGTGTGGCAGGGCAACACCCGAAGACTGAGCAGTGGGATGAGGAGACTGGTCATAGAGAAGATGACTATGCATCTGATGGCACTGGAGGTGATTCTGATGACCACTTACATAGCCCCTTGCTTTCTCGTCAAGCAACGAGCACGGATGGGAAGGACATGGGCCCACATGGAACTAACGGGAGCGTTTTAAATATGAGGAGGAATAGTAGTTTGCTTCAGGGAGCAAGCGGAGAGGCGATGGGTATTGGTGGAGGATGGCAACTAGCATGGAAATGGTCGGAGAGAGAAGGTACTGATGGGAAGAAAGAAGGAGGGTTCAAGAGAATCTATCTTCATGAGGGAGTTTCTTCGTCGCGAAGAGGTTCGATTCTTTCTATACAAGGAGGTGACATGCCAGAAGAAAGCGAGTTTGTTCAAGCTGCTGCTTTGGTGAGCCAGCCTGCACTTTTCTCAAAGGATCTCAGGAGTCAGCATCCGGTGGGACCCGCGATGGTTCATCCGTCGGAGGAAGCTGCTAAAGGGCCGAGATGGTCCGATCTTCTTGAACCTGGAGTCAAGCATGCGTTGGTTGTTGGGGTTGGGCTCCAAATCCTTCAGCAGGTAAGTAATGTTATATTGGAAGGGCAGTGATATCTTTGATGACATTGATAATGAGAAAGAAATGCAACATTATCAAAATATGAAACATGGAGGGACTAACTGTAAAGAGTTTTAATAATTTANATATATATATATATATATATATATATGCATATTTGGTGTCGTTAATATTTAGGTAAAAATATCATATACTTGCAGTCTTGCCTTTAGTGATCAAAGTTTCTAAATGAATTCCTGATTAAAACTGTTCCTTCCATAAATTTAAGTATGTTTCTTGACAGCATCAGATGACAATGAGATGTTGTAATTTCATTTTCTGAAGTTTTACACTATGTTTGATATACATCGTTGATTGAAATAACCTCATTTTGGATGATTTCTTGTTAGCAATGATGTACCTGAAGTGCTTGTATTATCTGTACCTTTTCTGCTCTTTCCAGTCTATATTTCAATTAATTCATACAAAATCAAACTGTTAGAACTACATGCATCTCTGATTGAGGACTACAAGCATTCTGAACAATATCACATTGAATTATTTTATCGGCATTAGCTAATATGTTTAGTCCCCTTTTCATATGTTGATTTCTTTCAAGGTTTTCTATAATCCAGTCGTGGTGAAAAATTCTAAAGAGTTCTTTTCATCTGCAGTTTTCTGGTATCAACGGTGTTCTCTACTACACACCTCAGATTCTTGAGCAAGCCGGTGTCGGAGTTCTTCTCTCTAACCTTGGCCTCAGCAATACATCAGCATCCATCCTTATAAGTGCCCTTGTTACCTTGTTGATGCTCCCTTCTATTGGTATTGCCATGAGATTCATGGATGTTGCAGGAAGAAGGTTATACTCTAAACTTTAAACACATAAAATAAATAGAAAGAAACACAAACAAGAAAGTTTTAGGATGTTTGCCACTTCTTAGTTATTATCCTTTTAAGTGTTTCGTGGGGTGTACGTTACTCAGGGGCTCTTTCAGTGGATCCATTATATTATGCATCTCTCCCACGCTCTCGTTATTAGGAGTGGATATCAAATACCCTAATGAGGAAGAGCAACTAGCTGCCCGCCCTGACATCTCATGAATAGCATCTGACAACCATTTTGAATAACCTTCCAGGCTCACCCCTGGAGGAACCAAGGGGGTTAATAGGATGCTCATACGGAGGAACCACCGTCCCTGCCTCGGGCAAGGAAAGAATTTTTGACCCCGAAGATGAGCCCACCTCCGACATAGTATTAGAAGTCTTACTACTACCAGTAGTATATACGGTTGTTGTTTGACAAAAAGGTTCTAAATATATGTATGTAGGTGTACCCAAACTTTATGTAATTGGAATAAACTCATTTCACAATTTTATCACAAAAATATAAAACCACATGAAAATATAAATCCTATTTCAAAGTTCTACTACTAAATGCAAAAGTATATGGAAATTGAAATATCATTTTCCTACTATACTTGAAATGGAAAGAAAACTACATAAAAGGTAACATATGTTTATATAGTTTTTTATTCCATATTAGTCCTGTAAATTTTTTAAGTGATTTAAAATTAGTTACTTAGAGGCTAGTTGAAATTGAGATAAATATTTCTTCATGTTTAATAGTTTTGGGCGCTGTAGTTTTACCCATACTGCCCAAATCCAAACCCTGAAAAAATCTTCACTGAAGTACAAGTTGCGGAAATATTATATTAGATTTAAAACTAATGATTTGAGCTTAATTTTGGTGGATTTTGATGTTGATTTTGGTTGATCTGGTAATTACCTATGCTGGATTAACCACTACCCAACCGTGGTCAATAATTTGGAAAACAAATGTAACAAACGATAATTTATAACATTTCAAAGATTCTGTGAAATAATTACAAGATATGAAGATTTGATGGGCTAATTTCAAATATGAAAGATGTGGGGGATTAATTTCAAATATGCAAACTTTTGAGGACTAATTTCAAATGAAAGTTTGTGAGGGACTCCCATGACAAAAACTCATGCCTAGGCTTTTTTGTTAAAAAAAAAACTATATCCTGGTAATTACCTATGCTGGATTAACGAGTTGAAAGATACCGTATCGGTCCTCCTATGTGGATCAACCTTGCCCCAGCTACAGTAACTTTCAACCACTTAAAAAATGTAATTAAAAAAAAAAGCGCAGCCCTCTTTTACCCTTGAACTATTTTCTTAGCACGCACACCCCCCGTCTAGACTACTTTTTGACTTACTCTTTTACCGTTTCTTCTAATGACAGGTTTCTTCTTCTAAGCACGATCCCGATTCTTATCACTACATTGGTCATACTAGTCATATCCAATTTGATAGAGTTCGGCCAAATGCTCCACGCTGTCCTCTCCACTGTCAGTGTTATAGTCTACTTCTGCTGCTTCGTTATGGGTTTTGGTCCTATTCCTAATATCCTTTCCTCCGAGATCTTCCCAACTCGAGTTAGAGGTGTTTGCATCGCCATCTGTGCTCTCACATTCTGGATCGGAGATATCATTGTCACCTACACCCTCCCCGTGATGCTCAATTCCATCGGCCTTGCTGGAGTTTTCGGAATTTATGCAGCTGTGTGCGCTATATCTTTGGTGTTTGTCTACTTGAAGGTTCCAGAAACAAAGGGTATGCCACTTGAGGTCATTACTGAATTCTTCGCTGTTGGGGCAAAACAAACCGCGAAAAATTGAAAGAATGTTGGTTGGCATTGTTATTCTTGGGGTACATTGAGAAGGTTGCGATGGAGAAAAGAAAGAGAGGGAAAAGCTTGGCATTTTGATATGGTGATTGGTGTTTATTCGATTTGTTTGCGATGGGAGCGGCTCAGCTTCAGGGATCACGGCGATATTGTCTTTCTTTTCCCCTATGGATGACTTCATATATTCTTTCTTGGCTAGATAAATTTAATATCGTAAACATTCCTTACATTTATGGCTCCCTTTTCTATTTGCTCCTGGATCTGTTTGTGGTATTTGATGAAGCTTAGTTTTTCGGTTTTATGAAATTAGTAGTAGCTCTGAATTATATCAGTGAAATATGTTATTTCTTAGAGACTTGTGAGTTGTTTAAAACTAATTTCATCTCTCACAAGGAATCAGAAGGATGACAAATGTGCTATTTTAGCAATTGTTGTTGTTATTGTCTAGTTTGAGCGGTCAGTTCTAATCTTCTATAAAAATGTCTCCAATTTGTCAAAACCCCAGAGGTATTAAAGAAATTGTTGTCTGTGTTTGGCTTTCTTTCACTTTTGTACAAACTTATATTGCGGTTTATTTATGATGTGTTGTTTATATGGGCGTTTCTAAGGGTTGAGATGGAATAAGGAAGTTAAAGAGTGGCATTTTCATATGTTGGATGATTTGGGTGTTCCTTTGGATTTCTTTGTTATGGTGTTGGATCTTAGATTTATGGAGATTAGTTAATTTAGCCGCCCCCCCCCCCCCCCCCCCCCCACCCATCCACCACAAAAATCCAAAAAAAAGCATCCAATTTATGAGAAAGTATTCAGCACATTAACTTAATTAACATCTCACATGATGATGGTGCATTTATTCATAGGAAGATGTCATGCCATGTGTACATGCTAATCATTTCTTCACGCAAGAATCCTAATCAAATTAAAAATAATTATAATTAGAAAATTCAAATATCAATTTAGGAATCAACTAGCAAATTAAAACTAGATAACCCCACGTTCATGGCATTTTCCTACTTATGGTATTATTACCTTCAATTGATCAGGAGAAAGAATATGATAAATTACTCAATCGCAGATTCATAGAGATCGGGTAATTTATTCAGAATATCCTAGCTCGTAACCTTCACCCCCCCCCCCCCCCCCCCCCCTCACCCCCCCCAAGTGTAGGTTATATGAATAAGTGCCCCTTCTAACTTTAGGATTTTATTAAAAAAATGCCCCCTTTTAACTTTAAGATTTTATCAGAAACTTCCCCTACAAGTATGAACCACAGTTTTCACTTGCAAAAATACCCCATGCATGATTTTATCCACCTATATATGTGAAAATAGTGGCTAACGCTGTCAGGTGAATTTTATGATAAAATATTAAGATTAAAGTGGGTTTTCTCAAAATCTTAAAGTTAAGAGGGTTCTCTTAAATTTCGCCTTCTAATCTTTAATACATACGTAAGTGTAATACGTATCAAAAAGAACTTGCTAAATGCTAATTCCTCTAATCTAGCTCAACTTCTAGGGTTTCAATAATCCATGGATCTCTCTGATGAACTCCTGCTGGAGATTCTCCGTTTTCTTCCTCGAAAATCTCTTCTTCGTTTCAGGTGTGTCTCTAAATCATGTCTGGCTTTTGTTGGGTAACGATGCAAACTCCAAGTCGGATGCGGGTTTGAAGGCTAGGCCCACTTCTAATAGTTTTCTTAGAGGCCAAGTTAACTTGGCGGGTCAACGCATCTTTAAATAAGGCGTCATATTCTAGGTTTTTAGAGTAGAGAGAAGGAGAGAGACAATATTCTTGTAATTAGGGTTTTAGAGGGTGTAACCAGGTTTAAGGATATTGTGAGAGAGAGGGTTTGGTAGTCTTTGTCCATGCAAAAGATTATAATTTGGAGGTGATAGTGGATTGACTTTGATCCCGTGATTTTTTCGTGTTAAAGGTTTTCCACGTTAAATCTCGTGTGATTCTATTTGCTGCGTTTGGTGATTTTCAGGGTTTTTTTAAGATCGAAAAATCCCAACGGCTCTCTCATCTCAAATCCTCACAATTATACCAGGTTTAATTTCCTTCTCGCCATGTCCGGACTGTTTGCATCGCCTGCAAAGTACGTACGTATCTGCAAACACCAATCTTGATCTTTTGCCGGTACATTCAAACCTGAGGAACTTGGATTGCTCCACTGGTTCCCTCTAATGTCGCGGCTTCGAAATCGACTCTAATATTAAGTATTATGTTTGTAACCCTGCAAGAAAGCTATTCACTGTGATCCCTCTCCCTCATCAGCTTGTTGAAACCACAACAATATATGTGGATGTTTCTAATTATATTTCGATCCTCGAAGCAGCCAATACTACATCTTTAGACATTGTAATTTGTGGTCAATATATGCTTCTCACAACATAATCACTCTCCAATTAAGTATTTTCATTGACAACAGGCAAATGGGATGAGAGGCAGATGAGTGTCGGGCTTGGTACGTAATTGCTTTTTCAGACCGATTGCATTGTTCTTTAAAGGGATCCTGCTTCTCAGGAGGATTCTGTGTATTCTAGCCGTCTTGGCATCTCGCGTGGTTGTTTGCGATACGCATCGATATCGAAGAAAGTATTACGAGTTTGGGCCTTGGGGAACTATGACAGTGATAGTTGGGTTTTGAAGCGCAACGTCACTCTTGAAGATGGTGAAGTTTGGATCAAGGCATTTCATTTAGATTTGGATGTCATTTTTCTCGAGTTAATTACGAGGGAAACTCTACTCATCGTATCATCTGATGACTGCTAAAATGACAGAGATATACATATTTAAGTTTCAGAACTTTTTATCCTTATTCTCCGTATTTTGCCGAATTTTATCGTGCATAGAGGTATGTTTTACTAAAATCTCACAGATCTCTATATGTCCCTAAGCAATAATAGGCCCTTTGGTGTTTGACATGTTTGATCTTTTCTTGGCCTAAGCTGCATATACAGTACTTTGATGAATAATAATATGGTTTCAGGCATCTTCAGATATCAAGCATTCACTTGCTTCACAAGATTATTTAGCTTCATTAAAAGAGGATGAATCTATCTATGTCATAGTTATTCTTTGTTCCACTCTTTACCTTAATATTTGAATAGGTCAACAGGTGGGAGAAACGAGTAAGAAACGAATGACTTCAAAAGACTGGTGAGCAAAAATGGAACAAAAATTCCATTCAAAAAAGTAAAAAAAAAAAAAGGGTTAATTGCACTTCAATACCCTAAATTAAGTTTGATATCCTAGAGTTTAAAATTTGCCCAACAACCTCAAAATTTTGTTAGGTTTAGGTCCGTACCTATGAGTGGACTCAAAATATTTAGTCAAGTTGTATTGGCACTTGGCTAAGTTGGTTTAACCCATAGGTGTATGGGTTGGAACTTTAAGTCATATTAAAGTTAAGCTTGTAAAACTGTGGGGGTTTAAAGCGCAATATTCCAAAATACGAAGCTTCTAGTTTGAGTTATGATTGAGGGTGTGCGATTATTATACCCCCATACAAGAAATTTTCTGCTTTTACTAAGAACTTTGAGTTGAATGCCAGTCAAAATGCATAATATTATTGTTGGCTTTAGGGCATCTTTGAGTTATATTCAGGGTTCTTGTTGTGTCATTAAGTACCTAGTATCTATTTGCACAGTTTCTTCATTGAGGACTGAAATTATA